>NC_071125.1:8222500-8522500 GCF_024256425.1 Clarias gariepinus
AACTAGCCGCCATTAGAGATTAAGTTAATGTTCACTTTAAATATTGGTGGTAATAATCTGGGGGGGAAAATATTTTTAAGACTTTGACTATGTTTGTTGGTAGAAGATAAACAGGTTTATCAGTTAACTGTTGACCTCCACTGAGTTATAAAAAACAAAAATGGTGTCAAAAAACAATAAACATCCAAGTGCATAGATGTCTAATTAAAAAGGAAGGTCAGATGAATATAATCAGACTAGTTTGATCTGACAAGATAGTTACAGGAGCTCAGATAAGAAAGCTTTAAAACCATAATGAGCAGAAAAGCAGTTTACATCTGCCTGTGTATTTTTTTACATGCATGACCTCGCAAGCTCTCTGGACTTCGGATAAGTACTTACGATTTGGATTTGTTCGCCCTCGCTACTGGACCCCGGTATACCGACCCCTGCCTGGTAAAGACGACTCTTCTCATCCTTCGTTTCTCCTTCTTCGCAAGCCGGCTTTCACCCTACGATACAGACACTTACGTGTTCGCGGATCACAGGGGAGCGCTCGCGCTGCGCAACGACCTTCATTCTCACAGAGAAAAATTAAATCGCCGCTTTCTGCCTTCCATCCTTGGTGCACTAAACGTTTTAAAATCAAGAAACACTTGCTAAGACCCGAGAGGATTCCCGCTCTCTACTTCCGGGATTGTGGAGATTCCCTCACGTCATAGCCCCGCCTCCTCTCTCGTCACTAGAGGCTTTTCCATTCCTTCAGTCACCAAGCACACACACACACACACACACACACACACGCATCACTGCTCGGACTGCACCAACACACTAAACATTCCTAACATTTAAAAAGACCTCTTGGAAGGAACTGTCTGCTTTTGGGTTCACTCTTATCCAGCCCCGACCGTGACAGTATACATCGGCCATGACAAACCCAGCAGACTTGGATCAGTTACGACAGGCGCTTTCACAACAGGGGGCGCTACTGGGTTCCCACCAGCAAAGTATCCAGCAGGTTACCCAGACTCTCTCATCTATCACCTCGCAACTTCAGCAGCTACTAGCCAGTCCTCCTTCAGCCCCAGTACACACTCCACATCATGAACCTCGGCTACCTAAACCGGTGAACTTAGGGGCCCAGGAGGGGCCGGTCATCAACTCTTCCCCTAGCACACGCCCACTCCTCTCAGCGTTTATCATAGTACTAGGCAAGGCCCATGCAACTCCTGTACTAATCGACTCCGGGTCGGATCAGAACCTTATCTCCACCGCAAAGGTCAAGGAACTTAACCTCCCTACGCTAGCGCTGGAGAACCCACTGGCCGTTCGGGCCCTTGATGGAACCCTCCTGCCTGCCATCACTCGACGGACGGTCCCGATAACTCTACAGGTGTCTGGCAATCACACCGAAGAAACATCCTTCTTGGTCATGCAGAACGCCCATTCACCTATAGTTCTCGGACGCCTATGGTTGACTCGTCACAACCCTCACATTGACTGGTCCAAGGACACCATTCTGGAATGGAGTCCTCTGTGCTTGTCTTTCTGTCTTAAGTCAGCTTACTGTTCACCAACCTCGCCCTCTGACAATGAAGAGTTTCCTGACCTCTCAGCTGTTCCTCCTAACTATTCTGACCTCAAGCAGGTCTTCAGCAAATCGCGGGCCCTTTCTCTGCCACCTCACAGACCTTATGACTGCGCTATTGACCTTCTCCCGGGTTCAACACCTCCCAGGGGGAGACTTTATTCGTCACAGGAGAGAGGCTATGGATAAGTATATCTCAGAATCCCTGGCTGCCGGCATCATCCGTCCTTCTTTGTCCCCTGCCGGAGCTGGATTCTTCTTTATGGCTAAGAAAGATAAGACGCTACGGCCGTGCATTGATTACAGAGGCTTAAATGAGATAACAATCAAGAATCGTTACCCTCTTCCCCTCATGTCGACTGCCTTCGATCTTCTCCAGGGAGCCAATGTTTTTACTAAACTCGACCTTCGTACACCTACCATCTAGTCAGGATCAAAGACGGAGATGAGTGGAAGACTGCTTTTAACACCCCATCGGGACACTATGAATACCTCGTGGTGCCGTTCGGTCTTGCCAACGCACCGGCCGTGTTTCAGTCTTTGGTCAACGATGTTCTCAGGGACTTCTTGAACACGTTCGTATTTGTCTATCTGGACGACATGCTGATTTTCTCTCACTCCCTGGAGGAACACAGAGTGCACGCTCGTCGAGTCCTACAGAGGCTTCTTGAGAACCAACTGTTTGTAAAGGCAGAGAAGTGCGAGTTCCATTGCCGGACAGTCTCCTTTCTTGGCTTCATTATCGCCCCGTCTAAGGTCCAGATGGACCCAGCTAAGGTGAAAGCAGTGACCGACTGGCCTAGACCAGTCACTCAAAAGGATCTCCAGTGCTTTCTCGGGTTCGCAAATTTTTATCGTCGGTTTATCCGAAATTACAGCTCAGTCGCAGCCCCGCTCATTGCCCTCACGTCCACCAAGAATCCCTTTCGGTGGTCTGATCAAGCAGAGAATTCATTTGCCAAACTTAAGAATCGCTTTACCTCAGCACCCATCGTCACCCAACCGGATCCCACTCTTCAGTTCGTAGTGGAAGTAGACGCGTCAGACTCTGGGGTTGGGGCGGTGCTCTCTCAGAGATCGCCTACTGATGGCAAACTACACCCCTGCTGCTATTTCTCTCGCCGCCTATCGACCTCAGAGAGAAACTATGGAATCGGCGACCGAGAGCTACTCGCAATTAAACTGGCACTGGAGGAATGGAGACACTGGCTCGAGGGTACCGAGGTTCCATTTTTTCATTTGAACGGACCACAAAAACCTTGAGTATCTCAGATCGGCCAAACGTCTAAATGCTCGTCAAGCAAGATGGTCCTTATTTTTCTCCGGTTTTAACTTCTCTCTCTCTTTTCGACCAGGGAGCAAGAACACCAAGCCTGATTCCCTCTCCCGTCAGTTCACCTCAGTCACAGAAGACACTCCAATTTCCACCATCCTGCCGTCTCAAAGCCTCATCGGAGCTACTTCCCTCGACATCGAATCTTTGGTTAAGCAGGGCCTAGAACAAGAGCATGACGGCCCAGAAGCACCACCGGGCAAGCTCTTTGTACCATTGGCGGCTCGTCCCCAAGTTCTCAAATGGGGTCACAGTTCACGCTTAGCCTGTCACCCTGGTGGAGCTCGCACCCTCGCTCTGGTACAGCAGCGCTTTTGGTGGCCTTCGATCAAAGACGACACTCGCCAATTTGTCGCTGCCTGCGACGTCTGTGCTCGCAATAAGACGAGCAATAAACCACCGGCAGGTTTCCTCAGACCACTTCCAGTGCCCCACAGAACCTGGTCCCACATTGCCCTGGACTTCGTCACAGGGCTCCCTGATTCAGAGGGTAACACCTGTATCCTAACCATTGCCGACCGTTTCTCCAAGGCCGCTCACTTTTTTCCCCTGGTTAAACTTCCCTCAGCCAAAGAGATGGCCGAATTGCTCATTCTGCATGTTTTCCGCATCCATGGTATCCCTGTGGACATCGTCTCTGACCGTGGACCCCAATTCTCTGCCCAGTTCTGGACTGCATTCTGCAAACTGGTTGGAGCTACTCCCAGCCTATCTTCCGGTTATCACCCTCAGACCAATGGGCAGACTGAGAGAGCCAATATCTGTAGACAGCAATTCGGTGCATGACCTCTAAGAACCCACAATCCTGGAGCCGGATGCTACCGTGGGTAGAGTACGCACACAATTCCCTACCTACGGCATCTACAGGCCTCTCCCCATTCCAATGTTGTCTGGGCTACCAGCCTCGCTTATTTTCATCCCAAGAGGAGGAGGTGGCAGTTCCCTCTGCTCAAGCTTTCATGCGCCGTTGCAAGAGGACCTGGCTGGACCGGGCGAGAGCTAGACTTCGCCATTCAGTATCACTGTTTAAGCATCAAGCCGATCGCCACCGCTCTACTGCCCCCACCTATCGTGTGGGACAAAGGGTCATGCTCTCCACCCGCAACATCCCCATAAAGACACTCTCCCGCAAGCTCTCTCCTAGGTTTATTGGCCCATTCACCGTTGTCAAGATTATCAACACTTGCACAGTCAGACTGCTCTTACCGTCCACGATGAGACGCATCAACCCCTCATTCCATGTCTCCCAGATAAGACCCATAGTATCTTGTCCACTGAAATTAGAGAAAAATTTATAAACAATTGAACAATTCTGAAATACTGTCATCTTTACTGCTCAACAGTCAAAGTAGTTTTTGTCCTGTCTATACCATGCTACCAGAACACCTTTTCAACAAAATAACCAAGGCATAAAAAAAACATTATTTTGCAGAAAACACATTGATCAAAATTAGAGAACAACAATGACTGTAGCATGGAAAAAGATTACAACAAAATTTTCTGAAGGTTACAACAGTCAGCAATTAGTCTGAAATGTACAGGCCTCTGCTCTGAATGACTTCAGCACATCTGCGGCCACAGGACAGCACTAGTCTCTCACACTGCTCTGGTGTGATTTTGGTCCACTTTTCTTCTAGCCTCCTCCACTGTTCGGTGACTGTAGTGGGTTTCTTGGCCATAACTTTGTCGCCAAGGATTTTCCAGAGGTTCTCTATTGGGTTGAGATCAGGACTCTGGGCAGGCCATGTCATTATTTGCTTTACCTGTTTTGCTGTGCGACATGGATCATTGTCCTGCATGAACACTGCGGGCTGATTGGGTGATAAACGCAGGGAAGGAACCATATGCTGTTGAAGAAGGTTCTGATAAACATTTGCATTCACTCTGCCAAGTAGCTGTATAAGAGGCCCAACTCATGCTGCAGAAAACTTGCCCCAAACCATGACACTTCCTCCTCCACTTTTTACTGACTTCTTTACACACTTTGGGTTCAGACTTTCTCCAGTTTGTTGCTGAACATAATGTTTCCCATCTGACCCAAATAAATTAAACTTGCTTTCATCACTGAAGTAAACTTTGGACCAGTTCTCCTTTGTCAACAGAGCTTCTCAGCAAAGATTAGTCTAGCCTTTTGATTCTTTCTGCTAATGAGAGGTTTGGCCAATGCAGAGTGGGCTTTCAGTCCAAATGCTCTTAAATGTTGAGACACTGTATGACGAGACGAATCCTTACCCTGTTCAACACTGAACTGGTGAGCAATTCCAGCTGCAGTGTGGAAATGATTGCCCATTGAGATTCTCCGCAGTATCCTGTCCTTTCTTGTATTTGTCTTCCGTGGACGACCAGCCTTATTGGGGGACTTGAATGAGTTTGGGATGTTGTAAAGATTCAATATTCTTGAAATCACAAATTTGAAATGACCAACTTGTCTTGCTATGGCTGATAGGGTCATCCCTTTGGCCTTCATTTGGACAACTTGCTGCCGGAGGCTTTCAGTCATTTTAGAACGGCCCACCATCTTGCAGAGTCAGTGAAACTGGAAGTAGTGAAATTCCTTAGTTATTTTGTGGAAAAGGTGTTCTGGTAGCATGGTATAGACAGGACAAAAACTCCTTCAACTGTTAAGCAGTGAAGAAGACATTATTTCAGAATTGTTCAATTGTTTATAAATTGTTCTCTAATTTTGATCTCCAGTGTATATATATATATATATAGTACAGTGTATATATATATAGTACAGTGAACTCATTGTCATGTTCAAGAAACCAATTTAAAATGATTCGAGCTTTGTGACATGGTGCATTATCCTACTGGAAGTAGCCATTAGAGGATGGGTACATGGTGGTCATAAAGGGATGGACATGGTCAGAAAAAATGCTCCGGTAGCCCGTGGCATTTAAATGATGCCCAATTGGCACTAAGTGTGCCAAGAAAACATCCCCCACACCATTACACCACCACCACATGCCTGCACAGTGGTAACAAAGCATGATGGATCCATGTTCTCATTCTGTTTACGCCAAATTCTGACTCTACCATTTGAACGTCTCAACAGAAATCAAGACTCATCAGACCAAGCAACATTTTTCCAGTCTTCAACTGTCCAATTTTGGTGAGCTCGTGCAAATTGTAGCCTCTTTTTCCTATTTGTAGAGGAGATGAGTGGTACCCGGTGGGGTCTTCTGCTGTTGTAGCCCATCCGCCTCAAGGTTGTGCGTGTTGTGGTTTCACAAATGCCTTGCTGCATACCTCGGTTGTAACGAGTGGTTATCAGTCAAAGTTGCTCTTCTATCAGCTTGAATCAGTCGGCCCATTCTCCTCTGACCTCTAGCATCAACAAGGCATGTTCGCCCACAGGACTGCCGCATACTGGGTGTTTTTCCCTTTTCACACCATTCTTTGTAAACCCTAGAAATGGTTGTGCGTGAAAATCCCAGTAACTGAGCAGATTGTGAAATACTCAGACCGGCCCGTCTGGCACCAACAACCATGCCATGCTCAAAATTGCTAAAGTCACCTTTCTTTCCCGTTCTGACATTCAGTTTGGAGTTCAGGAGATTGTCTTGACCAGGACCACACCCCTAAATGCACTGAAGCAACTGCAATGTGCTTGGTTGATTAGATAATTGCATTAATGAGAAATTGAACTGGTGTTCCTAATAATCCTTTAGGTCAGTGTGTGTGTGTGTGTGTGTGTGTGTATATTTATTTATTTATTTATTTATACTGTATATAATGCATTTTTGGGTTTAGATTGTCTACTGTACACACACCTTGATAAATCAATTTTAAAAGAGATGTTATATAGTGTAGTAAAGAGTCTGGCATAGGATTAACATAATCATTTACAGTGTTGAAAAGTGTGTCGAGTGTGTAGGTGTGTGCCTGCCTTTCAGTGTTTGTAAGTGTAGTTAGAATGAATGGGGTTTACTATAATCTGACCTTCAGTTTATATATTTTCAGGAGATTACAACTAACCTTTCTCTCTCTCTCTCTCTCTCTCTCTCTCTCTCACTTTCACTCACAAATGCACTCTCTCACACAGACACACTTCGGACTTACGGGGAGTTTACCCTGTGCTTGTTGCTCACACACAGGCCGGGCTGTCTGTAATGAAATTCCCAGTTGGTGTCAGGGCACATAAAGCCAGACGGAATGAAATTCACCTGGTGGAATACCAACCTTTCATCTTAGAGCTTCACTTAAGCCTGCTGTCTTTTGTGTGTGTGTGTGTGTGTATGTGTGTGTGTGTGTGTGTGTGTGTGTGTGTGTGTGTGTGTGTGTGTGTGTGTGTGTGTGTGTGTGAAAGATATGGCCTGGTTCTGGGAGGCCTGCAGATGTTCTTCTCCTGTTATTGATGGATTTCGACTCAGTAGCTCCCTGTGTGTCTCTGCATAACTGAATGTTATTGTATAATAAAGCATTATAACCCAGGTATTTTGTCAAGAAACTGTGTGTGTGTGTGTGTGTGTGTGTGTGTGTGTGTGTGTATGTGTGTGTGTGTGTGTGTGTGTGTGTGTGTGTGTGTGGGAGGGAGGGAGGAAAAGATAGAGTGCATGGGATAAAAGGACTTATTCAGTATGTATTTATGTATAAGAATAAAACACACACAATGTGTTATCTTTAAATTTATTATATTTATATAAATTAGTATATACTGTATACAGTACTAGGAGGTTTATTGTACCAAGTATTATATTCTATTTAAATATATTTAAAATAGTGTATGCCTAGGACAAAAATGCAGTTGTTCCCATTATAACACCATATTTTCACATATATATGCTTTTATTCTTTTCACTATGAATTATTGCAAAAAGTGGCTTTCTATTGTGCTAAAATGCAAATTATTCAAACTTAACTCTCGATCTCTCTCTCTTGCATCTACCCTATGCATCTACTTTATGCAAGAACTGTTTTATGGAAACATAATTTCACTTGTAATTCACTATATCACAATTTCAGTAGGTCTTTAGAATTAATTGAAGTTGTAACAGGGGATGTATTTTAAGGCTTACCTTTAATTTCAATGCATCTTACTTTAAAATCATGGGAAAATCAACATAAATTAGCAGAGACCTCCACAAGCCTTGGAAACAATTTACAAATGCATTTTTACATTCATCTGTACTAACAATAGAATGCAAGTATAAACATTATGGTACTACTGTACATAGCTATCATACTGCTTAGTAAGGAGACACATATGTTGCTACAAAGTGTAGAAATCTCTCCAATAACAACAGCAAAGGCCCTGTGAAGACACTGGAGGACACAGGTACAACAGTCTCGACAGGGTATCAACAATAAAACATTTCACAAATCTGAAAGGCTGCTCACCAAGGAAGAAGCCACTTCTCCAAAAACACACAATAAAGAAAAAGGCCAGAGTATGGTTTGCAGCTGCACATGGGGACAAAGCCTGTGATTTTAGAAAAAATGCCCTCTGCTCTGATGAAACAAAAATTGACCATCATTTTCTGGAGAAAAAGAGGAGGCTGGCAAGCCAAAGAACTCCATCCCATCCGTGAGGCACGAGGGATAACAGGATCATGTTGTGTGAGTGCTTTGCTCCAGGAGGAACTGGTATACATCAAAATAAATGGCATAGTGAGAACGGAAAATTAAGTAGATATATTGAAGCAACATTTCAAGATATCCGCCAGAAAGTTAAAGCTTGGTCACAAATGGGTTTTCAAATGAACAATGACCTTAAGCTTAAGGACAATAAAGTCAAGGTCTTGGATGGCCTTGACCTCAATCTAATTGAAAATTTGTGAGCAGACCTGAAACAGCATGTTCAAGCAAGAATGCCTACAAACCTGTTTCAGTTACACAGGGCTAAAATTCAAGCATCTTACTGTACTTTGTAAAAGTTTTATCTAAGTTAAACAAGTTAAAGGCAATAGTTCCGAACTCTAAATGTATACAATCTTCTGATCTACTAGGCATGTGATGAAAGAAATAAAAGCTAAGATAAATATTTATCCCTACTATTATTCCAATATTTCAATTTCTTTAAAATAAAGGCGTGGTTCTAATTGACTTAACACAGGGAAAGTTTACTAGGATTAAAGGTCAAGAATTTGGAAAAACTAAGATTTAATGTATGTTTTATATCAATTTCTGACTGTGTGTGTGTATATAACTATATATATTCTTAAATTGCATCCTTAAGCACTTTGTAGCCTGTCCCAGTAAAACAATTTAATTGCATTTTTTACATTAACTAAAAAAAAAAATATTATGAACCACAATCCTTATATACAGTACGTCAGAAAGACCGCCTTCTCACATCCCGGCTCTAACACAACCAGCTAATAAATCGTGGATCCTGTAATTGTGTGGGAGCAGAACAAAGTACTAAGCAGTAAATTTCCCATGCATTTCCATTTAGATTGTGGAATATTTCATCACTATCACTGCTTACAGGCGCATAGCTCTTCTCCTTGCTTGACTTAAATGTACAAATTCTGTCAGGAGCAGGGCAGGGCAGTTTGTTTTTACATATTTATACCACAACATAATTTAATTCTTGAGTCTGACCAGTCAGAATCTGTTAATTAATTCTGTAGAACAGAAGCTTGAACAATTGTGCCGGCTTTATACTAATGCATTCACTGTGCCCTGGCTGTGCCAGGTCTATATAATTGTGCTTAATTTGAACATTATTGTTTCCATAGTAACAGATAATTCAAAGACGTTTGTATGATGAACTGGCTACATCACCTGTTTTTTTTATAACACGTAAACCAAGTAGTTGTTAGGTTGTGTGAGATATAGTTTTTTGTAATGTGACTTTTGTTTAGAATTTTTTGGGAAAAAAAGGGAATTAATTGTTAGCAAATGCCACCATTGTTAACAATTTGTACCAAAAAGTGTAAAGCTAAAATTTTTGTTTTATTTTTAATGTATACCATTTTTTTCTTTTTTATGTACATACAGTATTTGACTTTTAAGATAAAAAAAGAGCTTAGGTCATAACTGTTTATACTTTGTTAAAGTATGAACTACATTATAACATTAACTTACGTGACATCCCAAAATGTTAACAAATGCATGATGTATGATGTGTTCTCAATTGTTATACATAAGGAAGCACTGTAAGTAGTATAATTCTGATATTTATTATTATGATCCAAACCTTGCAGTGTACACACAGGCAGCATCTATTTGGCACAGTAGATTACATTTTAACTGACCTTCAGTTTCATTCCCAGTGTACCACACTCACTTGATAAATCTATTCATTTATTTAAAAAATGGGACAATCCCATCCACAGCTTCTATTTATTAAAAAGATTTTTTTTTTTATCAACATTACCAACATGCACCAATAACTTAAAACACACTTATATAAAATGCTAAACACAAATGAAAACCATAGCAAAAATATAATTTGAACTTGCTCCAGGGCATCACTGGATCACTTCCTCCTATTCAAGTCACTTGTTATAATATGATCACTGTTTTGTAAAGGAACAGAGGGCAGCCCGTGTCAGTTGTAGATGTGTATCAGGCAATAGGAAACAGGAGATGCAATTGCAGGTAATTGAACACATTAACTTGAGCAAACAAATCGAACTGAAGTAGATCAAGAACAGAAGCCCAACCAGAGGCAAAGGTCTGTCAGTTTGCAAAAGATGTAAATTGGACTAGACAGAGTTTAACATTAAAATAACAAGAAGGGTCAGACACAAATAACCATGAAAGAACAAAAGGCTTAATAATGTGCTGTATGGAATTACATAGGTTATACTTCACAGCATAGTCCTATTTATGTGTTGCTGAAATTGTATAATGGAGTTCAGGTGTGCTACAGAGGTGACCTTGACTGAGTGTGTTGGGAGTTGTAATCTTCTAAAGCTAAATTTATAGGCTGAGTTGCGGTGTAAGTGTTTGGCGCTGGTTTTGGGGCCAGATCTAACAATGTGCAATGATTTTTTTTTTTACATGCATGTAATATTTAATTTGTATAATATGTAGCATATTTATTATGGAATTGTTCATCATAGCCTTTAATTTGTTTATAATTCATAAAACTTTGTTAGAACACAAACAACGAATTCATTGTTGCAAAAGGTGCATTGTTTGGCATTTTATAATCAAAAAATTGGATTTAAAGGAAAAAAGATTAAAGAAGGTATTTAAAAGTTGATTCGTTTTTCCATTGTTTTAATTTTTATTAAACGTAGACCTTTTATTAAACATAGATTAGAAATTAGATATTCATGAATCCAAGTATGATACATTCCCACTGCCATACCTTTTAGAGTTTACCTTTTATATATATATATACACTCACCTAAAGGATTATTAGGAAAACCTGTTCAATTTCTCATTAATGCATTTATCTAATCAACCAGTCACTTGGCAGTTGCTTCAATGCATTTAGGGGTGTGGTCCTGGTCAAGACAATTTTTTGAACTCCAAACTGAATGTCAGAATGGGAAAGAAAGGTGATTTTAGCAATTTTGGGCGTGGCGTGGTTGTTGGTGCCAGACGGGCCGGTCTGAGTATTTCACAATCTGCTCAGTTACTGGGATTTTCACGCACCATTTCTAGGGTTTACAAAGAATGGTGTGAAAAGGGAAAAACATCCAGTATGCGGCAGTCCTGTGGGTGAAAATGCCTTGTTGATGCTAGAGGTCAGAGGAGAATGGGACGACTGATTCAAGCTGATAGAAGAGCAACTTTGACTGAAATAACCACTCGTTACAACCGAGGTATGCAGCAAAGCATTTGTGAAGCCACAACACGCACAACCTTGAGGCGGATGGGCTACAACAGCAGAAGACCCCACCGGGTACCACTCATCTCCACTACAAATAGGAAAAAGAGGCTACAATTTGCACGAGCTCACCAAAATTGGACAGTTAAAGACTGGAAAAATGTTTTCTGGTCTGATGAGTCTCGATTTCTGTTGAGACATTCAAATGGTAGAGTCAGAATTTGGCATAAACAGAATGAGAACATGGATCCATCGTGCCTTGTTACCACTGTGCAGGCTGGTGGTGGTGGTGTAATGGGGTGGGGGATGTTTTCTTGGCACACTTTAAGCCCCTTAGTGCCAATTGGGCATCGTTTAAATGCTACAGTACAGGCTACCTGAGCATTGTTTCTGACCATGTCCATCCCTTTATGACCACCATGTACCCATCCTCTGATGGCTACTTCCAGCAGGATAATGCACCATGTCACAAAGCTTGAATCGTTTCAAATTGGTTTCTTGAACATGACAATGAGTTCACTGTACTAAAATGGCCCCCACAGTCACCAGATCTCAACCCAATAGAGCATCTTTGGGATGTGGTGGAACAGGAGCTTCATGCCCTGGATGTGCATCCCACAAATCCTATCAATATGTGCAAACATTTCTAAAAAATCTTGTTGAAACAATGCCACATAGAATTAAGGCAGTTAATTCTGTTAATGAAGGCGAAAGGGGGTCAAACACCGTATTAGTATGGTGTTTCCCAATAACTCTTTAGGTCAGTGTGTGTATAAATATATATAGTTAAACTGGGATCAACATATGTTGAAATATTTTTGGGTGATTTAAATATTTTTAAATTGCAATACATTAGAACTTTCTTTTTTAAAGAAATTACTTTCTTTACGATAATCTTCTTCTTGTTTAAAAATATATAAATAAATAAATACATTAGCAGATATCAAAAAGGTTATAAGGTTGATGCTCTTGGTTGCAGATCGGAGAGTCGGGGGTTCGAGCCCTGCCACTGCTACTGAAGGTTGCTCCTGTTGGACCTTTTATGCACTTATACAGCATAATATATGGTCAAATCTGTTTTAAATTCTTGCTACAGTATTACTATATAGTCGACAGGCAAGGCGAATGACCCATAGAGGTATATTACTGTAGGTTTTTATGGAAAGCTAAATGTACTATGTACTGTGTAGAAACCCCTTGCTGCACACTTGTTGTTAAAGTAGTGCCCTTGTTTAGGGGCTAGCAAAGAATTTTGGATTCAGCCTCGCATAAAAAGGTAGTTAGTTTTGTAGCTCACCTACTAAAGCAATGCAGTGAGTCATAAATCATGAATGTGATGGCGGAAGCTCATTCTTACTTCAGTTAACTAGCAGTAATGAACAGTGTTGGGTTCGAGTACTTAGATAACTTTTTTAATGTAACGAGTAATCTAACGCGTTAGGTTCACCAGTTAAGTACTCAATTATTTAGTTATTTCTCCAAAAATATCTATTATTCAGACAATTTATGAAATCTGTGAGCCAGACAGCAGTCACTCCCAATCCGTTAGTATTTGTGTGTGTGTGTGTGTGTGTGTGTGTGTGTGTGTGTGTGTTGGTTTTTGTGGTTTAAGAGGACTTTTGACCTGAATACGCACCAGCATTAAGAGGACATTTCCGTTTATGAGGACAGGGGCCATGTCCTTATAAATCCGACCTTGTAGCAGTCCTTATCTCAGTCTAGGGATCAATTCTGTACCGTTTTTGGCCCCATGTCCGTATAGACCACATAAACCTGAAAAAATACCACACACTGTGTGTTCTCTAACCCCTCCATGCGCCCCTGTAGACCGGTCGCGGAACTGCACCTACGTCATTAAGAATTTGCATATACACACAAGTGTAAGTTTTCCCGGTCTCTGATTGGCTGGCTACAAGAATCCTCGTCGGTGATTGGCCAGCAGTAACAGGAGAAGCGCTTCCGCTAAGGGGCGGGACCTTAGAGGGAGCGTGCACATATAAGGCCTCGCTAAGAGGCGGGACTTCCTTTAAGACACAGCTGCGGGTGATTTAATACAGCGGGGTTTTAATCCACGGAGTTTGTAAAGTAATATAACACACGACGAATTAATATCGAGTTTGGACTCTCTGCACCCTGGAGAAGAGGACATCGGTGTCGGAAGCCGCTGGCATATGAAAGGTGAGTTATAACGCCGTTTAATCGGTTTAATTACTGCACGTGAGTTAGTTTGGTTTGTTTAGTCAGTTAAACGGCGCCAGAAAGTGTCGCGTGCGCTGTTAAAGGCGCGCGCGGATACATATAAGTGTTTAAAATAGTAATTTAACTTTTGGTCAGTTAGTTTTAAGCTGTTTTATTATATTTAATATATAAATTGAGCGTGTGACACGCGCCTGTGACGTCACGGTAGCGCGTCGTCATGACTACAGTCTTTGTTTGGGGGAGGGGGGGTGAGAGGGACTCACAGTACAGTGTTCTGGTTAAGATAAACATATAAATTAACACAAATTATAAATAAACACAGATTAATATGAATTTGACCATGAATGAAGTGGTATAAAGGAGGTTTTCCTCTGTGAAACAGTCTGATTAAAACATGATGATGAGGAGGAGGAGGAGGAAGCCCAGTCCACTGGAGGAGGCCACACACTTCAGCCTTAAGAAGAAAGATCAAGATGGTCTGGAAGCTCGGTTTATAAATGAGTTTAAAGGTAAGTGTTACGTGTTCAGGTGGGATTGTTTAATTAATGATTAATGTCTCAGGTACATGACATGCTGTACTCCTCTTGTTTAGGGAGAGGTGTGTTTAGTTGTACTGACTTTGATAAGGGAGATTTCCTATTGGAGTACAGAGGGGATCTCATAAGCAGAGAAGAATGTGAGCGGAGGCAAAGAATATATCATGATGCCCTCAAAGTGTTCATGTATGAATTTCGATTCAATGGCAAATTCCTTTGGTATGTACAAATATTATATACATGGGGGAGATGTGGAAGTTATTTGCATGGTTATTTAGCACTAATGATCAGGGCTCATGTTCACCAAGCGTCTCAGAGTCGGAAATCGCTCCTACTGCAATTCCTAAATGGCCAAAAACTTCAGAATGACGCTATTTTGGCCTTATTTTCATGAGTGGGGAGGGGTAAGAGCTATTCATCAAGATTCTTAAAATAGGAAATCATTCCCATCTTCACCAAAATGTTGGAGAGCGCCTGAGGTGTCCTAACTGGTTGGGAATAGTGAGGAAGGGGTGTTGAGGCAGAAACACGTGAAGAGGAGAGATGGTTTAGCAGAGCACAGAGCTCATAACGGGCATGTTTAGACAAAAATGGGGGTGGGGGGAGTAAAACTTTTTCTCTGGTTACTAATTCCAGCAGTCCGAAATAATAAATTAAACTTCACAGATCATGCACATTTCCCCACCATGCAGCATGAATGCATAATCCATGGCACATATTAAAATAATTATATTATATATACATTTAATCTTGTATTAAATTATTTAAGTGAACTGTTTTCTTGTTTCCTTGTTATGAGCAGCACTTCATCGTTTCATTAGCATGGCGTATCCCCATGTTTCTCACTCCTCAGGGGTACGTGTGACAAACTGACTGGTTACTCTGATGCTTTTACATATTGCATCCATTGACTTTTTATCTTTAGAGGTAAGAGTAGGACAGAATATTACTTCAATTATTTCTTTACATTTTACTCCCTTCGCCACAAGCAAAACACTCTCATCCTCTCGTTTTATTTGAAGTCATGTTGATCAGATTATGACTGACCTACACAGCTCTATTATAGGGGCTTTAATCAGTTGTGATTGGAGCAGAGTGATTAGAATAACGTCATGCAGCGAGTCACGCATCTATAGGTTTTGTTCATGTGCATAAAACCTTCACATAACTGCCGCTGATTTTAGCATTTCACTTTTTCACCGTTTAAAACTTTGTACACTCTACAACACCTCCTATAATGTGCAGACTACTTTGCGGCTCTCAGTGTCGTAAAAAGTGACGTCTCACACTTTCCTTGGCGCAGTCTTACTCCTTGCCGAAAGTAAGAATAGAAAGCTTTATAAATAACCTATATGTCCTTCTCTGAGGTGAGACTGTCTTTAGTCCTAAATAAACTTTGATTCCTATGAGTGATTCTGAGATGCTTAGTAAATATGGGCCCAGTTTTATTTTCTTAAAGACCATTGACCATTAAATATTCAATGATCATCTTTTCAAATAATATAATATTCGATGAGAAGCATTTGGTGCTGATATTCTCAGTTGTTGTGTTTATTTGGAATAAGAAGTATGTATTATTGTAATAGTAATGTATCATTAAGAGATTTACTGTCATTTGTTCAGTGTTGATGCAGCCCTGGATGATGGCTCCCTTGGGAGACTGGTGAATGATGACCATATAAAACCAAACTGCAGAATGAAGACCATCCGTGTGGATGGTAACCCTCATCTTTATTTGCCATAAGAAGCATCTGTCCTGGTGAAGAGATCACATACAATTACGGCGATTCTGAGTGGCCATGGCGATGCAAGGTATGTAGATGTTAGTAATTTTGTGCATTATTTTAAAGGATTGGTGTATATTAAATGCTTTAAGCAGTTTAACACACTTAACATCTGGTTTCTGCCAGAGAATGTGTCTTACAGTATGTTGCTATAAGTTCAGGAGCAGGATGCTAATTTTTCCCTTCAAAGTTTTTTTTTTTGCATCTTTTGTCTATGGAATCATGCTCACTGTGTTATTAGGGATAGTCCATAAGGACGCTAGTTTTTGGGACAGTGTTCTGTATTAGCGTTTATAAATTGGTATCAGGTCTAAAACAGTGCTGATGTGCCTGTTCGCATGCAACATGTTTAGCATTCATTGCGTAAACATTGGCACATGGAGAAACACAATTGCAGCTCAAACTGTGAGCTAAATAGCGATATCCAATATTTAGCATGTCTGTAATGTAAGTTAACTGACTTTTGATAAATTCAATATTTAAGTTTGCATATACAGTAGTATAGCCTGAGTCGACTGATTACATGAAATAGCATAAAAATATTTTTGTTTGCTTGCTTTATGCCCGTAAATATTTAAAACCTTCAAAACTTTTTTTAGATGACATCGTCTAAGAATTCACCACCTCCAGAACAAAAAGATACAGCAGATAAAAAGGCATCCAAAAAGGTGATGTAGAAAAGAGTAAAGTGTTATTCTTACGATTACAGTTACTCTTACAAATGTGTGCACTGTTTATTATATCTGTGCACAGTGTGGACATTGTAGCGTTTTTATTTTCTGAATATGCAAACTTTGACTTTATCTTTTGTATACATTGTTTGATATTCTGCTGGATAAGTGTTTTTTCTTTCTCTTAGTAAAAGTGTTTCTGAATGTGAAATTTTATTTCTTAGTGCCCGATAAGCGAGTTGCCATCAGACAGTGCTGCCTGTGAAGAACTGACCGTAGAAACAGACGAGGTAAATTAGTTATTCTGCATTTAAGTAAAGTCGTGTTTGTGAGAACTGTGTTGACGTACACATTTACTGCAGTGTTTTACCTTTCTGTAGCTGCATATAACCTGATAATTGTTTTGTTCAGCATTCTACCCATGAATTAAACACCTCATCTCAGTCAGAAGTCAGAGCTGAAGTAGAATTTAATATTCAAACCCTTTGCCTGTAGTAGAATATTTTTCTTTTTCCTGAATTTCAGGTTACCCTTGGTATGGCCCAATTGTCCTCAGAGAAGCAGAATTATATTAAGAAGAACGGTGGGGAGAAGGTAATATTGAGAATTACATGATTCAGGAAAATGATTACCTGTAGTCTTTACCTATTGAGCTATAAGTCTAATACCTGGATGTTTTCTATTCTTAATATTTTCAGGTTTATCCTGTCAAAGAGTCGTTGGTTAAAGAGGAGCTGAGCTTTTACTTATTAACACAAGGACTTGAACAGGTATTTAAATATTTAGATGTATTTGTTAGACATTATTTACAGTATTTGACAGTTTTTATTAAAACTGGAACAACACATTGTCAGTATAGGTTTTAATACTGTGTGAATGTGTTTGTATACACCGTTCCACACTGTGCCTAACCCCAGGTTATCATCTTTCTAAACCCTACTTTTAACTTCATGTAAAGGAGTGTTTCACACTTGAAATTAAGGAGTGGGATTATCATCGCATTTTACCTGTTGTTCTAAAACACTGCTCTGTAGCAGGATCCACACCGCTTTTACAGGGTTAACACCGCATTGTGGTGCCAAACATGTACAGTGTGGAACAAAGCAGGGGTAGAATGTTATGACTTGATACTTAGCAACATACAACCAATTAGAAAGGCCTTGTGTAGAGTCACAGAAACTGACCAGCGTACACCTCATATCAATAACTCTACACGCTGTGTAAACAACCATATCACCATCTGAGGAAAGTGTGAATACTGAAAGAATACTGTCATAAACACCTAAATTGGAGTAAAAAAAAAAAAAAAACATTGCAGAACTCTTAAAACAGTCGAATTATTATTGGGAAAGTGTTTTGTAGTGTTGATAAAGTTGTGTAAGACATAAATCTGTTTTATAAGGACATCCCCCTGAACATGTTCTAAGAGTATGTCCTGACTGAAGAATCTGTGTGTTGTGAGTTTTACAAAACCCTTGTCTATGAGGACACTAGTTATTATTGGGACAGTGTACTGTATTAGTGTTTATAAAATTGTGTATGACTGAAACCAGTTTTAAGAGAACACTGTTTTATTAGGACATCCTCAGAACATGTTCTCAGTGTTTGATCTGACTGAAGAATCTCAGTGTGTTGTTAGTTTTACAAAAACCTTGTTTATGAGGACACTTGTTTTTAACAGGGACATGGGGTGGGAGATGATTCTTTGGGCCAAGGAAATGCAAAATTTTAATTTAAAATTTATATATAGAAACACAATTGCAGCTTAAACTGTAAGCTGAATAGCGATAGCCAAGATTAAGCATGTCTATGATGTAAGTTAATTGACTGATGTAAGTTAATTGATAAATTAAATATTTAAGTCTGTATATACAGTCTGCCTATACAGGAGTATAGCCACTTCTGTGTAAAAGGTAGTAACGAAATAAGATTGCTAAGTCGACTGATCACATGAAATGGCATGGAAAAAAATGTTTGCTTGCTTTATGCCTGTAAATATTTTAAACCTTTACAACTGTTTTTAGATGACATCATTTAAGAATTCACCGACACCAGAACAACAGGATACATCAGATAAAAAGGCATCCAAGAAGTTGATGTAAGTGACACTTTTTTTTTTCCTTTTGAGTACAGTTACTTTTGACAGTTAGTCAAGTTCTTCCACACCAAACGTGCTCATCCATGTCTTTATGGACCTTGCTTTGTGCACTCGTGTGCAGTCATGTTGGAACAATTAAATTCAATTTTATTTAAATAGCGCTTTTAACAATTGGCATTGTCCCAAAGGAGCTTCACACAATCAGGAACAGGCAGGGGACATCCCTAACCGGTCCCCAAAAAGTTGAAAGGATGAAATTGTCTAAAATGTCTTGCTATGCTTGAGCATTCAGAGTTTTTCACTGGAAATAAAGGGCTGAAACCCCTGAAAAACAACCTCACACCAGTTCCAACATGACTGCACACCAGTGCACAGAGCAAGGGTCCATAAAGACATACAGAACATCAACAGATGCCTTTAAAAAGCTCTATACTTCAGAGAGTTGATTTCACACACTGCCTTAGTTACACTGATTGAGGCCAAATTTAACAAACCATTAACACTATCATTCACCCAAGATGTACAGTGTCTTCATCAGTTCCTTGAGAAGACTGCAAATATGGCGTTTGGGAAACTCAAAGAAACATCATCTCAGGTCTACATTGATCTTGCCAAAGCAACACTTGCAAGAATGATTGTTTTTAATCATAGACATGCTGGCGATGTGTAAAAAATGCTGCAAGTTTTCAGGAAAGGGACAGTACTGCTCTTCATGATTTTGCCCTGGGCCTCAGCAAATTTTAACAGAAACTCTGCAGTCATTTTAGTCCCTGTTTGATGTTGTGTGCATGTTAAACACATTTTGACATTTCTCATGTCACTTTTACTTTAAGGTGAGATTGTGACAGTGTGAAGCCAGTGGACCTGATGCTGAAGATAACGTTGCTGCTGGTGCCTCTAATCATGTAGGTATGGACTCATCTTAATGTATATCTGTAAATTTTTAACCCATAATTGTATTTAGGGAATAATTACCTATAGACTAAATGTTTTATATAGTTGAAATGTTTACATTTATTAATTAGTGCATGACTAGAATATTGTTGAAATTAGAGATGCTATATTTAGGACGAATTTAGTTATTTCTTTCCTTTAAATATACTTTTCCTATGTATTACACAGCTTTAAATTTGTAATCAAGCAAGTTAAGTGGTTAAACTGTATATGGTCAGGTTTTATAAAGTGTTTTTATAATTTCCATTAAATATGTGATGTCCGTACTGTAGTGGCAATATTTTAAGGCATATGCTGTATGTATAGTGTTGCAGTACACAGGGAAGTTCCTATTATGCAGATGTACAATTCAGGGAGATTATAGGTAAAATGTCTTTCATATTAACACCAATATGCATAAAATTACCTTTTATAAAACTTGAGAATGTACACTTGAACTACTTGTTCAACTTAAGTCAATGAAACCTTATTTACAGTTGAAACCAGATATTTACATACACTTTCAGAAAAAAAAACTGTTCTTTCTTTACTGAAAAAAATAAGGGTACAAAACTTTTCCTGTTTTACTTTGATTTAATGTTTGACAGTAAAGGAACAAAAAAGGTTTTTTTTTTTATTTAGTATTATTAATTAATTTTTTAAGTGCATGTAAATATCTGGTTTTAACTGTATATAGCTTTTCTCAATTGTCATAAAGTAGTAGTTATAAAGCAGCTTTACGTAGAATAAACATGATGGAAATACAGAAAAATCAGGAAAGGATAAATAGTATCACTTGGCTGTAAAATGACTTGGCTTGACTTGTTGCACCACTTATTTTGGGCCCCACTTTGGCCTATTTTCGGCCCAGCAAAAAGAAGCCCCAGACCTTACATTTCCACCACCATGCATCACTGTTCGTAGAATGTTCTTTTTTTAGAATTCAGAGTAGCAGTGATCAATATAGGTTGTTTTACATATTGTATTTTCTTCAGATGTTTGCTGGCCATATAATTAGAATTTTGGGTATGTGCTTAAGAACTGTTGAGGTTTCTTATCAGTGCATTGCTTATGTCTTGCAGGTATTCAGAAGATGCCCACTGAAACACCTCCTGAAGTTTCTCAAGGTACCTGAGATTTTACATTGGAATATAGCCAGCAATGTAAGTACATGAACCTCCCACAAAATTCAGGCTTAATAAAGTAAGTATTCTTATGTACAGGTAATGAGTCCAGGACAAAGATTGGGAACCCATGAATAAGTTGAAGAGTGTGTTGGTCCAATGCTGAGATTTTTTTACAACTGTGATGAAACTTTTGAAAGCACATATAACTAAAGGGAAACTCGGCACTTTGTCTGAATGCCAGCAGTGTTAGACTTTGTAAGAAATGGAGGTCTTTGCTTGAAAAGGAAAGCCCAAAATAAGTGATACACAAGCAAGTACGTTATTTCTTTGAGATTTTTTTGTCCACTTATTTTGTTTTTCATTTACATATGCAGCAGATTGTTTTTAAATTCTACAGTTGTTCTTAAATTCTGCTTTAACATTTTATTTTGAATAACTGGTTTAGGTTTCATCTTATGTTTTATTGATTATATATATAGCTATGCCTTATTTTATTTAGATTGTTTTGAATGGTTCAATGGATTAAGATGCCTATGAAAGTACATAGTTGTACATGATGGATGTCTGTTTCTTCACTTGGCATGCTTGAACTAAAAAAAAGTTTTTCAATATTATTATTTCAATATTATAATAAAAATTTAATATAATAGTACTTGTGTTTATCCTGGCAATGCACTGTTGTCAATTTTGTGTGTTGCATTTGGATATGTTCCAATAAAACACATTTGTCCCTGTAGTACTGTAAGATCTTTTATTGTGTGTTGTATTTGCAAAACGGTTCTTTCAAATCACCTTGGTCCTGGCAATGCACAGTATTGTCATGTTTGTGTGTTGTTTACTATAATGTGCCAGTAAAACACATTTGTTCCTATAAACCAGCAAATTTACTTTTTCTGTGTGTTGTAAACTGCATGGCGTCATAAATCAGTAGGACCTAGTAAACCCCAATTTTCACAGGGGCGGGTACTTTTAGGAGTGGGCGGGGAAGTCCTTATGTACCACTTAAATATCATGTTATCATATTTTGAGTTCTGTTGTGTGTATAGGAAATCCTGAGTGAGATTCTTTTTCTGCAGAACAAAATAAATTTTTTGATAGTATTCTCATCTCTGTAAAGCATTGGGAAAGGTGGGTCCCTTTAAACCACCACCCTACTGGTTTGGCCTTTAAAGACCTTATAAACCACAAAAACCAGTATAGGTGTGTGTGTGTGTGTGTGTGTGTTTGTGTGTGTGTGTGTGTGTGTGTGTGTGTGTGTAAGTTGTCCTACAAGCCCCACCCCAATAACCCGCACCCCCTCTGTTATTCCTGCTGTTATACCCCTATCTCACCCATGTGGTTTGACTATGAGAGGACCGATGCGCAGAAAGATGGAAACCTAATCACAGCGCCAAAAACTCGCGGTGAATCATGATGAACTGTACTTACGGCTACTGGGCGAAATCGCATAGGTGAGATAGGGGTATTAGTAGTTAACGGATTAAGGCCCAACTTTGCTGAGTGATGATGGTAGAATAATTATAAAGGTCTTGACTAAAACAAAATGCATGAGGAATCACAAAGAAGTTTTCATTTTCTGGAAAAGTACTCTAGCTGGTTGCTTTTATCAGAAAGTAATGCTGTAATGTAACTGATTACTTTTTAAACACAGTAATTTTGTAATGTAATTATTTACTTTAAAAAGTATTGTCCCCCAACACTGGTAATGAAAGACTAAAACGCAAAATTGATAGCAACGTAAAAGGTGTTACACTAAAAGGAGATACAGTGTTGTTTATGATGACATAAAGCTAGCAGATGTGTTTTCTTGCTGAAAGTGCTTCCGGAAGTGAATGTGAATTGTGGATTTAATTTCACGTTTGAGTATAATAACAGCCATGGAGATACAGAGCATGCTCAGTGCCAGTCCCAAGCCTGGAGAAATGAGTGCCTTGTTGCAAGAAGGCTATCCTGCATAAAACCTGTAAATGGGGGAAAAGATAAAAAATGAAATTAGTTTTTCAATCTGACAAACTTTAATGTATTCTCTTCTTGAGACAAACTTTTCTGTATACCCATCCAATTTATTTAAGATTGTTTATTAGTTTTACTTTTGTAATTAGTCTAAAATAATGTACTAAAAAAGACAAAATAGAACTACAATAAATTTTTGGAAAACATAATTATTTTTAAAGCAAAAAAACAAAAACAAAAAAAACAATCACAATATAATTTTGTATGGTTTTGTTTTCTGATTTGGCTGTTCCCTGGTTTCCTGTAACCCCTCATTAATTTGTTGCAATTAAACCTTTTATGTTTCTCTGTGTTCCTGTATTCCAGGTAGGTTCTGCATCTTTGTCAACAGTAAACCCAACTCTGGCATGTAAAAAACACCCTTGTTTTTGAATTATGAATTACCTCAGTATCTGTGTCCTGACCCCAGTCCGGGAGCTATTCCTCAGAGTGTGCTAATAAAGTCCAGGTTTATTTGTAATAGTCCTGCTTTATTTAACCAGTCCACTCCAGGCTGTGTGTGTGTTCCATGAATAAAACCCATTTACAATCTGCTACTGCAATTCAAGACAGTAGTTCATGCAGCTACACACAATATGAAAGTGGCAGTGAATGTCGATTGCACATGGATCCATATTTCAGCCATTAAACATAAGAATTAATGTTTTTTTCCTCCCTCACCTGCAAGTGGGAATGGCTCATTAAATTGTGAGTAGGATGAAAAAGAGTAAGAAAAAGCCGAATCTTAGCCATTAATTATACCAGATGGGTAAAAAAAAGCCAACAGGCTCAATGTCTAAAAATAATATTTAAACCATGTTACATATTCTGTATTTAAAGCCATTATAAGCATAACTAATAAATATTTCTTTTTCAGAAGAAACTAAAACTTTTTTTTTTCATGCAACTTTTTCAAAGGAAATAAAAATGGACTTGAACATAAGATGACTCCCTCACAGAGTGTACTTTCCACTTCTGTTAACTAATGGAAATTTATCCTTTACTTTAAAATTCTTGGTGTCCTAAATCTTCAATATTTTTAGATTTAGATTTATTATATTAATTAAAAATCCCCAAGGTTTAGTAGTCTGCAAAATCTAAAATTATATAATAATAAACCAGGTTTCAAAATAGGACAAGGAGCAGAACAGATGAAAATATATAATTACATTAGAAAGAGCAAATATGAGACTGATTGAAAAACATCCAGAACATCAGAATCAGTGTAAAAAAACAGGCCGAGTTCAACTGTGTGGGATACATAAAACTAGATTCACAAAGCAAGGAGATAGGATCAAAGGCAAAACTAGAATAATGAAAAAAACAATACATTTCAGATTGTATGATTTTGGAGTCTGTGTAATAGTGTGTGCGGTGATTGGAATCAGTAGTGTCCACTCATTAGTCAGGCGAGCTGGGATTTGAAAGGTGGAGGCTGTGGTGTCTTTGTTTGCAGTAAGGGAAATAAAGTCTGTTGCTGTTTTTGACAAAATCTCTTTCTAGAGTGTTCAGGCCAAGAACAGATTTTTCTCTTGGGCCTACCTCAAGCTTGGGCTTATCTCAAGCTTGGGCGTTCTGGGTAACGTGTGTGGAATTTGTCCATTGAAAATGTCCCTGCTGGTGTGCATCATCTTTTTTGGGTCTGTATTCCTCTCCTTTAATAATATACTGAATGTCATATTTATGGTGTGGATTGATGACTTACAGTACTTGACAAGATGCTGGGTATTAATGGGACAGTCATCAATTATAGTTAATGATCTGTTGATTTCCTGTTCATTTCAAGTGATCTAAATAAGTGATTTAATTATGGAATTAAATCTTTAATTGTTTTTTTTTGTGAAGCTGCTTTGAGACAATGACCATTGTTAAAAGCGCTATATAAATAAAATTGAATTGAATTGATTATAAAAAATAGCAATTGATTGTATTCCTTAAAAATTCCTGAAACACCTTGTGTTGCATGGATCTTTTTTCTGTATACTTGGCCAACTGCTGGGAAGCAGAAACATGCAGAGGAACCTGCATGGGTATAATGCTAATAACTGCGGAAGCTCACGGCACAATTATGTAAAATGTATGACGTATGCTGTATCCCAAGGTGACTTGAGATTAAGATTTTCCTCAAAAAAGGGCCACTTCCATATGTGGCTGTACTTTTTTTTATTTTTAAGGAAATACGGCAAAAATAATTCACCAACAAAGGAAAATCTTAAAATGAAGAGCATGTTATGCAATATCTGTAACAAGGAGTATGATGGTACAATGGCAATGTAACATTACTTTTTCTTTGACTCTGTTTCTGGTTTTTAACATTAATATGTTATGTAATAGATATACTGTATATGCGAGTAATCTACACATGTAGTATAGTGAATGGACTGATTTTCAGGAAACATGAGTGGAGCAAGAAGTGTTGTACTGTGCTCTTAAACTGATTATTAATCAATCATCGATTAGTTTACTCAAACCAGTGACTGATTATAGGATGGTTACCAACTCCCATCACCAGTGCTACGGGTGACGTAGTACATCTTCTGCCTGTGGGCTTTGGGTGACTGGTTTAATCAGGACAAATAGATAGCAGGGGCTATACAGCACTAGTGTGGTGATTCCAGCTTGTAAATTGTCCAGTGATGCTTCGTAGAACTGATGTAGCGATGTCTGAGCTTTCTCCATCTCTGTTTTATATAAATAAATGCCTCTTTCTGCTTTATGAATTACCTCAGTGTCTGTGTTCCGACCCCAGTCTGGTAGGTATTTCACAGAGTGTTCTAATAAAATGTTAGATTTCTTTGCCTTTTCTTTAGGTTAACAATTCATTCCATGCTCAGTGTGTTTTATGAATAAAATCCAGTTACAATCTGCTTCTGCTAATTCAAGACATTTCATGTGGCTGCACAATGTATGGAAGCAGCAGTGAATGTCGACTGATCCATATTTCAGCCATTAAAGGAAAAAAAGAGGATTTTTTTTCACCTGCATGTGAGAATGGCTCATTAAATTTGACTTGTATGAATCTTACAATCTAAGTTGTTAATTAAGCCAGAATGCTAGAAGAGCCAATAGACCTAACTTCTAAAAAAAGTACCGTTACATACTTAAGTTCATTGTATATACAGTAAAACTAATAGCACTTAAATTACAATGGTGGCTTTTATTTGTATAAAATATTCTGACTTCTTTAGAGGAACTAACAATGAACCTGAACAAAAGGTCTCTCTCTCTCCTCACAATGTACTTTCCCCAAACATTAAGTAGTAAGTGGTAATCCATTAAAAATATTTAAAATAATTATTTAGGTTGAAATGTGACTACATGAAACTGCTGCTATGATAGCTGTTTGTCTTATTAGATAAGAGTTTAAATCCAAAATCTTTCAATATTTCATTTGTACAATTAAACGATTAGGTTTTTACACTGCAGCTGCATTCAGAATTTTAATTATTTCTTTTTAATAAAAGTCCAGAACTTGGTTCATAGCTCAAAAAACAAACAAACAAACACGCCATCAAATAAAAAACAAACTAACATGTAACTTTATATGGCATCCACATAACATAAGGTGTTAAGTTAGCATTTTACACACTTAGTTCTCAATTAAATAAATATTGCGAATTTGAATGTTTTTAACATAGAGGTGGGTAAACCAGGCAGGAAAATCTTCATTCAATTGATTTGTAATACTGCTTGCATTCTGTGAGCTGAGAAAAAATATGGTACCCATCTCTTTGTTTAAACTAGTTAAATATGGAGAGATGGAATTGCCAGAGAATCAGAATCCCTCTGGAACATTAAACAGAATGAGCGCATGCCATGTGGTGCATGGGGCACGTTAAACAATGTGGCTTCCAGCAACCTTCTGATTTCCTGCAGTTATCACCAGTGCAAGTGCTGAGGATGGAATGATTAAAAAGGGTTCTATTGGAGAAAAGGTTTTTTCTGATCACAGAAGCTCATTAAAAATGGAAAGAAAGAATGTGAACTAGTTCACTCCTTGAAACTGTGAACTTAATTCAAAATCCTAAAGCAAAAACGTGAAATTTTATTTGTCTAAACTGAACTTTAAGTTAGCTCTAGTAAAGTGTGGAATTGCACATCACTTTTAAAATTTACCTCTAGTTAAACTTTTGTTCAAATGTAAATTAGCTTGAGTTTAAGACTTCATGTGTCACATATACAGTACATTTTTGCGCAGTTGACTTGCACCACCAGCCAGTTGCCCAATGCCTTAACCAATGCCAATCCTGTTCTACTGTCCTGTTTATTTTTCTAAAATTTAATCATATTGGTGGAACTATCCAATCGCATAGATTGTACATACAAATTTGGAACTAAGAAGAGCTTAACATACTTATTTAACATAACTTACTGTAGTCTGTGTTAAAAATAATAAAAGATAATAATAATTAACGTTAAATAGGCATTGGTGGCTCAGTGGTGGGTTCTCGCCTGTCATGCAAAAGGCCCGGGTTCGATTCCCAGCCAATGCTCAAAACCCCAGCCAATGGATGCAGTGCAAATGGGAGGGTTGTGTCAGGTACTGTAGGGCATCCAGCGTAAAACCTGTGCCAAGTTATTGTACGGATTGGATGGTCCGCTGTGGCGACCCCGTAACGGGAGCAGCCGAAAGAACAACAACAATAAACATGTTGAACACGGTTGGTTACAAATGATTATGCTGCTTGTGAATGCGTCAGTTTTGTGTGTCATGAGTGAATCACTACAAGGCAAAGCTTTCTTTAGTATCATGAAGTAGCTCCTGCTTTTCTAAATGCCTCAGGACAGCTCACTAGTTCTATAAAGACAGCTCAGAGTACCAGGAGAGACTTTATAAGCCAAGCCTTTTTTGCAACATTTTTAGGATAATTTTCCCCTGCCATTCTCCTGTATGATGTTATATTTCCAGCAAAAAAGTGAAGTTCATGCTATCTAGCCTTACAGGTAAATCATGTGGGTTGGCCATTGTTCTTTATTTACTGGTTGTCTATTTCTATTTATGTAAATTTGTATTACCTGATTGGCTGCTTGGCAAATTGTGTTCTGACAGCAACCTGACACTATTGACTAAACCATGACCTTTGATAAACCATGAGTTCTTCATATCAAGCCATGCACCATAAATCATAGTCAAAACTGTTTTCAGTAACAGCTTTATCCTGGTTATCCAGACTTTATCCCAAAACACTAGGTGACAAGTCAGGGGCACACTATTGATGGGGCATCAGAATGTCTCAGAGCATCTTGCACACACTCACATATTAAACAGTATCATAACCAATCCACTATTCACTCCAAATAATGCCATCCTACTACTTTGCTTTTAGGTCGGAGAAACACACATACCTAGAGTACATGTAAAAGCTAAGAATTGATCTTGGGAAGCAGCAACACTACCAAATGTGACACTGAGCCACCCCAAATCCAATAAAACCAGGTTAACATGGCAAATATTGGAAATCACTAGACCACAGGAACCAACAATAAATGTTACGGTACATAACACACACCTAGGTACTGTATTGATGGTAAAAATCTAACAAGGCTATGATCTAAATGTATTCTCTATGGAAAAGGTAAAAATCTTTAAACCTTTAATTATTTAACTGTAGCACACCTCACATACAGTATTTGGGTCTCCTGTTAATGCTACCACTGTCCATGACCCTTGTATCTATGGGCATCACTTTACAAGTTTATTCTCCAAGAGATTTTTATATACAAATAATTTACAATAAGTAAGTCATTTAAGATATTGCTGAGGACCTCCTGAATCCGTGCCTTCAAGTGTATAAGGCTTTGTCCTGTATATCTCCTCCTTTGAATAGCCCCACTAAAAAAATGCATAAAGTGACATCTGGCCTTCATGAGCTCTTCATTGTCCCAGCTAATGTCCTGGAAAAATTCTGGTCTAAGCATACATGCACAGTAAGAGCAAAATGGGCTGGTGCACCAGCCTGCATAAAAATAAGGTTGCCAATGTTCAATGGCCATTAAATATTTCTAGTTAATTTTCACCCACCCTGTAGAACTTAAATAAGATTGCTTTAAATGATTTGGTATTTTCATGTGCTTACAAATGGCTCCAAGACACATTTCTGAATTGTGCCTATTCTTTTGGCAGATCTAATTGGATTTTCCCACTGTGTTTTCATCAATCCAATCAGTAGAACAAAATAAAGCTGGACTCCATAGCATCTGTGTAAGTGAGTCTCTTAGTTTTTAGAACATCCAGTCCAACATCAATCGGGACCCATGGAAGAGTGGAATCCACTTACTCAACATTTACCTTTACAGAGATCAACTCTGGCACAGTAGTAATCTTCAGAGACCAAACAACCCCAAATCCCCTCTGGAAGTGCAGCATGGCATACTGTATGTCCATCAGTATTGAAAGCTCTTTTCCTTTCTGCTGGAGAGCACATAGCTACACCAATGGTCTTCGTCATCTTCTCTGTGTCACAAACTTAGTATTAAGGTTCTTCTCAACCTGGACACCACATGCTTGGACCCCTTCTTCCCGTCCTTGCAGTCATTATATGAAGCCATGTTACACTAAATGTAAAGGGCATGCATTTTATTGCAAGCCAGGGAGCCTGTCCAGCTTGGTTGTGCTGCTGACTCTTATACCCACTACCATATTATTATAGCTGAAATTTTACTAAATGCATATAGTATATCAGCACATCTGGTTCAATCGCACACAGATAGAAATCCAGCTGTTGAAAACAATGCCAGAGGTTGCTGCTGACCTAAATGGAGAGGGTGCAATATTTGTCTGGGACGAGGACATCAGGGGTATCAGAGCACAGGTAAGAGCTATCAAAGCTATCAGAGCACAAGGCAAAGCTATCTGGGACATCAGAGCACAGGACATGGATATTAGAGCCGTTACTTAACTTTGGTTGGGAGTGGGTTTTGGAGTCCTGTCTGTTTACCTCTCGCGGTCAGCCAGCATGGTGTTAAGTATTGCTCCTTCTTCCAGAAACTCCTGCCTAAATGTGCTGGAAGTGCAGCATGGCATATGTCCATCAGTATTGAGAGCTCTTTTGCTTTATCCTGGAGAGCACATAGCCACACCAATGGTCTTCGTCATCTTCTCTGAGCCAGGGAGCCTGCCCAGCTCAGTTGTGCTGCTTGCTCATGTCTCCCACTCTCCCTTCAGTGAGCCATATGTGATCTCACCTCTCTCTCTCTCCTGTGCACTCTTCCGGCATTTGACCAGATGGTGAGGCGGCTGCCCGCAAAGTCCAACAATCTTACTGAAGTTGTCCTCCTCTACACATCTCGATGTGGATCTCGCATTCTGTCAGAAATGTAAATGCAGATGTTAAGACAAATTAATGTCAACTGGCAACTTTTTGCATTTTTGCAAATTGCATATGGCAATTTGTTTTGCATTGCCTTTTCTGTGCGATTGAACCAGATGTGCTGATATACTATATGCATTTAGTAAAATTTCAGCTATAATAATATGGTAGTGGGTATAAGAGTTATACATATATACATACATATATATGGACCATCCATGTGTTTGTTAACACAGGGCCTAAGAAAGACGTACAGTAAGCAATGATCATAGAGAAACAATTGTTGTGGCAAATCGATTTGGAAAGGGATATAAAAACATTTTCAAACAATTGGTAGTTCAATTGTCAACAGTAAGAAAGATTATTCACAAGTGGAAAGCATATACGACAGTTGCCAGTCTTTCCAGGAGTGGACGCCCCAGGACATTCACCCCAAGGTCAGATGAGTGCCAGCAACAATGAGTGGGCCCAAGCACCTGTACCATCACTACCTGGACGCACCACACAACCTGCATGCCTTTTGAGACCTCTAAAAAGACAACACCACCCGCGTTGACCTCTGAATCACCACACAACCTGATCTAAACATGCTAAGACTTTTAAAAAGCCCTGGATGATGATGTCACTGAATATGGCTGAAAATACAATTTGTGTAACTTTTGAGCATGTTAAGACCTCCAAAAAGATGATGTCACTCAATGCGAGCCGGGTTTGTTGACGATTGTAATGAATCGGGTGCTTAAGCCGGTCATTATTTGTGTAGGATGTGTAGTGTGTGTGTCTGTGTGTAGGATGTGTAGTGTGTGTGTCTATGTGTAGGATGTGTGTGTATGTGTGTCTGTGTGTGTGTGTCTGTGTGTGTGTGTGTGTGTGTGTGTGCGTGCGTGCGTGCGTGCGTGCCTGTCTGTGTGTGTGTGTGTGTGTGTGTGTGTGTGCATGCGTGCGTGCGTGCGTGCGTGCGTGCGTGCGTGCGTGTGTGTGTGTGTGTGTGTGTGTTTAGGATGTGTAGTGTGTGTGTGTGGGGGGGGGGCGGTGTAGTGTGTGCGTTTAGGATGTTTAGTGTGTAATATGTGTAGTGTGTGTGTAGTATGTGTGTAGTGTGTGCATGTGTAGTGTGTGTGTGCATAATATAGTGTGTGTTTTAATAGTGCTGATATCATACTGTAAATGTGCGTTTTGCAAACTTCCCAAAATAGCTAGATCTAGAAGTGAGAGTTTGACATGTATACATGTGTATAAGCTATGCAGCAAATTGAGTTTTTGAGCATGTTAAGACCCAAAAAGGCCAGCTCAAAAAAAATTAAATACATGAAGCTGTTTGGCTCAGTGCCAGTATTTTGTGAAAACCAAACAGCAATGCAGCAAAAACTTTTTACACCCACTGTCAAATCTGTAGTTGGTAGGATGATGATTAGAGGAGCAAGACCTGGGCACCTAGCAGTCACTTAATCGACCATGAACTTCTCTGAGTATTCTAGAGGCAAATGTGAGGCCATCTGTCTAAAACTAAAGCTTGGTCATGCGACAGGACAATGATCCACAGCACACAAGTAAATCTATATCAGAATAGCTGAAGTACTTTTAATAGTTTAAGAGTGCTATGCATAAGCAAATGCCCAAAAACCTCAATGAACTGAATGTTACAAAGCAGAATGAGCCAAAATTTTCTCCACAAGTAAATGACAGACTGATACATCTTATACATCTTATGGGAAACGATTACTAAAAGTAGATCTACAAGCTAATGAATTATGGGGATACTTAGTATTGCCCACACGTTTTCCATTTTTGTTAAATAAATAGTGGGATTGTGAAAAAACATATTCGACTGGTGGAATTCACATTTGTTATCACATTAAATAGAACTAAAAAGTAATTAAAAAATAAAGTAATGATACGTTTCAAATCTTCAACTTGATTAATACACCTATAGAATTCACTATTCGCATTCACTATGAAATGTAATTTTTCTCTGAAGTGAAATAAAATTATGATGTTATATGCCATTTTATGCATTTTTCCACGACTCATTTCTTAAGTAAATAGTAAATAAATTGCTCCATAATTTCCAGGAGATTTATTTCTGAATAGCCTTCCTTTGTTAAAGAACAGTGCTTAATGTTTTTTTTTCTTTTAATAGAAAAGTGTAAACTGCTTCTATTTAAGTTAATTAAAATACAACTTAACTGTCTATTGACATTCCACATATATAAAAAAAAAAAGACACAACATTATAAGGAAATGAAAAAAATGCCTTTAGGAGCTAGAAACTCTTATAACGATTAATTAGAGAAACTCTAGTCACTGGAAGGTTAACCATATGTACTGTAGCAAATTCTGCATATTTTGCATTTCTATTTTTTCTTCTTTTTTTTTTAACATGTATACACTTTAATGGCAGCATTGTGACTTAGTGGTTAGCACTATCGCCTTGCACCTCAAAGTTCTGGATTCGATTCTCGCCTCGGGGTTTGTGTCCATGAAGTTTGCATGTTATCCCTTATGCTTGGATGGTTTCCTCCAAGTACTCTAGTTTCCTCAAACAGTCCAAGGACATGCAGATTAGGCTAATTAGCATTCCCAAATTGGTCATGGTGTGTAAATGAGGATGTGTATGTGTGCCTTGCGAGATTGGCACCTCATTCAGGGTGTACCATGCCTCGTGCCCTAAGTCTCTTGGAATAGGCTCCAGGCCCTCCACGACCCTGGATTCAGGATGAAGTGGTGTAGACATTGAGAGACTAAGCATACACTTATTTTGTTACAAATACAAATTATTACCTTAGATGGAGGAGAAACAATATATAGTAACTTCACTGACCTTTATTCCAACAAAAAAAAAGACAACAATTACCATTTTGGAAATAATAAAAGTTAAAATGGTCTTGAAAAGATTTTTTGTATTTTCATATATAGTGGAATTCCAAGGCGGATTAGACTATGAAACAACCAAATACATTACCTACTGTATTTTAGACCCCAAACATGGTCACCAGTCTAAAAAAATTAGGTGTCAGGGTTGTCCTTTTGCAGTGACATGGAAAATAACCCAAATTACATACACCCAGTTTTCTTTTTCTCCAAACCAGCTGATCATAACAATGACATGGGAAACAGAGACCTGATTGCAGCAAAATTGGCACTAGAAAGATGGAGACACTGGCTCAAGTGGTCTGTGCACCTATTTATCTCTCTAATTATGAGAACCCTAAATCTCAGACATTTGCTAATTGATTTAACTAAATAAGCCCTGCTTTTCATCCAGTTTCAGTTTTCAGTCTCATTTTAACCAGGGCCCAAAAATGGTAATTCATAAGCTCTCTTAAACATTCACCCACATACCACAAGAACTAAGTAAAGAAGCTGAGTCATTCTTAATCGTCCCAACAACGCGATCTGGATGAAAAAAATCACCTGTGCAAATCACTCCCAATTTCTAAGCACATGCTCCTGAAGTAAAAATGATGTATCCCCTAACCAATAGAGCAAACAATTAGGGTTTGCTGCCATTGAACAAACAGGCATCCATGAAATCCATAACAAATAATGATGGCCAACATGTTTCTTGATATCCACTTTCTGTTTATTTTATCTGTTTATTTTCTCTGTATTGTTTACTGAAGGTGCAATTCATCTTCATGGTGTAATGGAGAAACTTCACATCAGCCTCACCTCTGGCAGTCATCCCAGGCCAATGGATTATTGGATAAAGCCAAATAGGCATATTTCTGCAATTCTTTTGTGTCAACAATCAGGAGACTCAGGATCACTTCCTTTTATTGGGTGTGCACAAAACTTATTAAGGGATTTGTCCAACCAATTCACTATTTCCTAGTGTGTCCTCAATTACCAACCTCCCTTCTTCCAATGGAAAGACAATAAAACTGAATCACCTGCGGTAGATAATTGGTTCAACTGATGGGAAGCTACTCACCAGTGTCTAGAACAGCCAGCCCAAAGCAATAATGACTTTTATGACCAGACCAAATTAACAAAAGATCAATCCTGAATTAGATAAGAAAATTCTTCCACCTGTATTTTGGACCTTACAAAATTCTGCAATGTTCAGTATGAGCAATACCACATATTGGTTTAAGCAACCTAGAAACTAAAAACCTCCTTGATCTTTCCAAATTAAGCTGAATGGGGTTTCTCCAACCTCACAACAGGAACCCATGAAGACTGAAGGAGAGCCTTGATTCCCACATCAGGAAAAAGAAAATTGTCAATACCTGATCGACTGGGAGGACTATGGTCCCAATGGTACTGGATCCTGGTTCATGATATTCTTGACCCGCTGGTTTTACCCACTTAAGGATCATTTTGTGATCCATGTCAGGCTCTTTGATTACCTTTAGCCTAAATATGTGCTTGTTGTTTGATACAAAGCTTCGTTTGGTTTCTGACCGTTTGAATTTGGTTCTATCTGTCCGCACCTTTTTATAAAAAAAATGGCTAATACATTTTAATCAGACATGGGGGAAAACCCATGATCCAAACTTTCATTTCTCACCATAGCAGCTCAAAACACACACACACAGAGACACATACACGCACACACATGCACACCCATTGGGAAATATGCTTCCCCGTTTTTAAATGCTTCATAAGTAAAGCACCCTTGGGAGGATGTCTAATCAAAGAAGCAATCAAAGCATCCAGTTTAAAAAAAGCATGAAGAAAAACTAATTGCTAACCCTTCAGTTTAAAAATGCTGCTTCCACAAGGACTCGGGGAGCATACGATTAAAGACATTTTGCTTATTCTTGCTTTAAAAGATAATTTTGCAGTGCATTGTAGGATTACAAACAATTCTGAAGAATAGAGCAATAAAAGGTACTCGTATGAAGGGATTTCAAATGAATTGATTTCTTCAAATTGGATTTAATGTTTTCTAGGATTTGAAATGCTCCTTTAAATGTTTGACCATTTCTTCAAAACAATTCTATTGTAACAATTTTATAACAACATATTCGGATAAACAGAAACCATGCAATCTGGTATTGTCTTAGGAACAATTTAGCCGCACAATGCTTATTTAAATGTTGTGGGCAATAAAGAACATCATTATGTCTCAGATCAAGAGTACAGTACATGTATAATTTAAGATCACTTTCAATGATTTGTAAACAGGCCTTAAATCACTTATTATTTTAAATAAATTCATATATATTATTACACTAGCATTTTGGTAAATACGTAAAAAAATATTGTGCAGTTCAGATTATTAAAGAAGAAATACCATTACTTAATTAACCTAACCTAATTTTATGCATTTTTTAATGTGCACAGGGCATGAATAAACTTGCCCAAGCAACTGCTTATTCGCTTTTTCTTAGCTGAACTGTCAATAAAGGATGAAAAATAATATTAAGTGTTTCTAAAAGAAAGCTACTGTATAAGGGGGGGTAACCTCAAGGCTTGATGTTTATCCATTGCCCTATAGTCAAATCTTTATGCTCCCTGGGAAACAGAAGCTTTTGTTCTGGCTAGTTTCAATAACAAGTGGTTTTCTTATGGCCACACAATCTTAAGAATTATTGTTGCTTTTCTGTGTGGTGAAATGCTTTCACATTAGCTATTAAACTAGCTTAATAGCTGTGATTTCTACTGTCATTTTTTTACAGTGCAACTTCACCAAGCATTAAGGTGATCACTTAATTCATTTATATATATTTTTGACATCATTTTCTTTGCAAACTTTACCATTCACCGCCATCCTTCCCGGTTTTAATAATGCATTGGATAGTTCTTAATTCCATTCTAGCAATTATAGCAATATTCTTAGTTATAGACAGTAGACAGTATTATGAAACACAGTAGCATCTTTTCTATTGCTACTTTTCCTAACATAGTTAAAGGTACTCATTGCATAAGTTAGGATTAAAAGAAGAAAGAAACAAATTAATCACTGCATTATTTATCCAAATAAAACTCTTAACTGTTAAAGTGATGCAAAAAGTGACTTTTTGAAAAGGCATTGTATTAGTTCATGTGTATCAGTTATTAGTTTAGTCTAATCTATGTTTACTTATCATAATCTCATTAATTGTTCGTCTCACTAATATTTCAGATAAAAAAAGGTTTTGGGGGGAATTTTACAGCAGTACGGCTATAAAATCTCATTTGATGTCCTAGGGCATTTGAAGAGCCACTGCTAAGTAATGAACCGAACACGAGGGTTAAGTGCCTTCTCTCGCTTCTACAAGTCTTCTGCAGTCTCGTTTTCCTCAAGCGTGTCGGTGTCGCGCTCTGGAGTTACAGCACCACAAGCTGTGGACAGCGACCGGCGCTGAAAATCAATCATGCGCGAGATGGGGGATAAAATCTGTCCTTTGCATCTGGACATTATATTTAATCAAAATCTAGGGGAAAAAAAGATTAGATATAAAAACACAGTCTTTTCATCAGGGTGGTCATTTCGATGAACTTCAACAGCCTGTCATTTCCTTGTACTTAAACTGCAGTGTAGGCATGCATTGGCTTTTGATCCCAATTTAACTACACATACAGAGAGAGAGAGAGAGAGAGAGGGAGAGAGACGGGTGCTTCTGCAAATCCTTTTGGCTGGTGATGGTAGTGTGTGTGTGTGTGTGTGTGTGTGTGTGGGGGGGGGGGGATGTTTGGTATGGAGGGTTGGTTGGGGCAAAAATGAGCAAAACATTTCATTTTGTGCCCGACGGAACTTCCTGCGGTGTTAACGACACATCATCCCATGACCACTGCGAGTGATCGCACAGGAATCTGCAATTCTTCTTTTTTTTTTTTTACAATCATAAATAGGCTCCAGGCATCCAGGCTCCATCAGTTACAGCTTGGATCTGGTCCTAAGCAAGACCTGAGTTCCCTGCGTCATCAGTTTTTCCGAATAAATTTAATCCCAAATTTTGCAGCCTGCAGAACACTGACTGACTGGTACATCTGGAGAGAGAGAGAGAGAGAGAGAGAGAGAGATTGTGTGCACATCAGGGAGGAAGAGGAGGCAGAGTCAGAAAGGGAGGAGGAAGAGAAGGAGGAGGAGGAAACAGAAGAGTTGGAGCTCGCATTTGAAATAAAACTCGCTGCTTTCGTCCTGCGCGCGCGTTTTTACGTTCCAGCATCACCGAACTGAGCCTGGTCTCGTGAACGAGGAGGAGGAGGAGGAAGAGGAGGAGGATCCGGTCCTCTAAGTACCCCAGTACTGTCTAACACTGTTGCTCTGAAGCTCATGGGCGAGAGCGCGGATGGCGTGCTACTACCTGGTGATTAGCTCCACGCACCTCAGCAACGGACACCTCCGGAGTATCAAGGGAGTTTTCCGCGGTCCGCTGTGCGCCAGCGGCGGCGCAGACTCTCCGGTAAAAACTGCTCTTACTGTACTTACACTCTTACACACACTTGCACATGACTTTCTGAAAGAACTGTATACGTGCAGGCACGTGGTAACGTCGCGATCTGTCAGACTGTTGCACCACTTGAGCAATTGTTTCAGCGGATTTGCCCTAAACGCGCAAACCCCAACGCTCCAAATGCGTTTATTAGCATAACGGTACCTTTAATGATCGGCAAGTGGCGCATGCCACCTTCTCTCACTTCACTTTCTCAGCTGCTTTGTCCTCTGTTAGTGTTCGGGTTTAGTGCTGTGTAGTGAGAAACGCTCTTTTTTTTATTAAGAGTAAACAACAAAAGCCAAAGGTTCTTAAACATCACACACACACACACACACACACACACACAAATTAGCTTTCACATTTTTAAATGCTTTATGAGCACAACACCCTAGGAAAGAGGATGGCTTTTTTAAATAAGCAGTCAAATAAAGCATAAAAAAATACTAGAACTTTTGATTTATTTATTTATTTTTAATCCACAAGGACCAAGAAAGTGTACTACAAATGTTGAGGACTTTTTAGAAGTGAGAAGGAATAAAGAGTTTTCTATTGTGCATTGCAATAATACAAACAGTAAACACTGTAAAAAAAAAAAAAAAAAAAAAAAGCATAATTAACTATCAAATTAATTTATTCTAGCATTTGGGATTATTTATTACCATATTGGGAGTTTTCAAAACCTTAGGTGTCTCCTGGAACTTTGTTACATGGATTTTTGAAACATATGGGACCTAAACCTCCGTTAATAGGTTTTCGGATGAAATCTTAACCATTGTAGAGTATACCAAACTTAGTTTTTGTCACTCAGCAATACCTTGTAGTATTGCAGTGTTTTAGATAGATAGATAGATAGATAGATAGATAGATAGATAGATAGATAGATAGATAGATATAAACTTTATTGCTTCTAAGGGAAATTACAGATATACAGCAACAATAGAAACAGTAACACAAGGACAGGTATTTATTTGTGATTACACACAGTATATCCTACATGTTGTCAGCAGACACAGGGTAAGGTAAGAGCTGATGAAGAGTTACTAGTAAAATGCTAAGAACTGAAAGCTACACTATATATAAAGAATATAGATGAAGCAAATAATTCCCAAGCAATAATAATAATAATAATAATAATAATAATTAAGGGATAAATAAATAATACTAATAAATAAAATTAAGTCAAATGCAGTGCACCCTTGATTTGCAGTTGTATTTATGACAAAGTGACAAGAGTGCAAATGGAAGAACATTTGAAGAACAGCATGAACGTGAACGAGTGTCGTCACAGAAATAAAATATCATGCCAGTTCAGCTTTTTTAGCTCACGCAGACAAAATATATTGATGCATGTATGTGAGAAAATATATTGTTTGAAATTACACATAATATGAATGGTGCGCACAGTAGTGATGCTGAGGAACATAAATAAATACATACTAGTAGTCATTTTATACTAGTAATCTTTTTTTTTTTTTTCATGTTTGTTTTGTACTGGTCCCTAGAAGATTATTATCAGCACACAAAGAAAATTTGCTTTGGCACTGTATTGAAAAGTAACAAAATATAACTTCAGCCAGCATCAGGGGCTCTTATCGTCAGAATGCTTGGCTTTAAAATGTAATTGTTAGTGAGGATTGTAGCACTAAATGTTGTTGTGGACGGTCAAAATGAAATAAACGCTAGAAAAATCGAATAGAGTTACATGAACACTAAGCTTAAAATGTCCTTGTTCTATATCGATCAAAACACAATTTGCTGTTTGGAATTAATGAAAAAGCTAAGTCTGTGGTCTAAAATGGGAAAAATGCATTTCAGAAACAACATTTACGAGCCTTTCTGACTGAGAGTTTACTATTCCAACAACATCCAACAAACAAAAAAAGAATTGAATGAATGAATGAATAAAACATCTCTCTATGTAGTACATAAGGTCCATAATAAGTTATAGTACTAACTGCAGGGATTGAATTAGGATAGAGGAATATAGGGATATACTGTAGGAATTCTGTGTCGCGGTCTTTATCCTGAGAAGTTGAACTTATGCTTTAAACCCTGTTTTACTGTTAGTTTTTTGTTTCAGCACTGATGGTCTTGATGGAGTTTAATCTCTGTATGTACATATATCAGAATATATGTTTAAAATAATTGTATATATATTTTCATTGATACATAAATAGAGAGAGAGAGAGAGAGAGAGAGAGAGAGAGATAGTTCAATTTCCTGAAAACATCAGAAACAGCACAGCTCTTTTTAAATGTGTATTCCATGATTTTGCAAGCATCAAGCAACAGAAAGTAACGTAATTAAAATGAATCAGGGCTGTGCCGAGACCTGTAAAGGGTTAGGTGCTTGAATATAAAAAGCTGCCCACATACCAAGATGTTCCAAATTCTAACTTGTCAAACTAAAGCAACTAACAGTAAAATAAGCCACATCATTATGATTACACCTTAGAATAGTACATCATTAAAAAATATATATATATATTATTTAAATGTGCATATTTTATTACTTTTTTATTACTACTGTAAATAATAGTTATATTAATATAGTTTTATAATATATATACAAAACTGTATAAATATAAATAGTATGTAGTAATAAAAAGTAATAAATTATATATATATATATATATATATATATATATATATATATATATAATACTAAACATGTTTAATAATAAACATGCCGTCCAAATGATCAACACACAACAGTTACAGAACAACCTGAAGATATGACCTTATTAATCCAGTAAACAGGACAACAAGCAAACAGGAGAGGGATGACCGAACAGCTTTATATAACCACAAGTTACTAAAACTAAACCATCTCTCATGTGTCAGATCAGATATTATACTGTAATTGTTCCAATTTTAATTTAACTTGTTCTCTGTTAGTAACAGTTAAGGGGAACAATAAATTATTTAACTTGTTAGTCAGTGTCACTCATTACTGCTTCTTCAAATCAGAAACTGGTAGTTGTGTGCGTGTGTGCGTGCGTGTGGGTGTACACACAGTCAGAACCATGGAGACTTTGCACCAGGTCCTGAATGGTCCAGGTCTCACTGTGTGTCTTTGATTGACTGCCTGCTTTTGTCCCATATTATAAAGTAGGCCATAACCACAGTCACTTGCCATGTCATTGTCTCAGAGGAGAAAAGCATAATGTAGGAAGAAAAGAAGTGTAAAAGCTGAGGAGGGTCTATTTTGCTCTGATATATATATATATATATATATATATATATATATATATATATATATATATATATATATAGATGGTTTCCTCTATGGACAAGACACCAGTGACCACAGTAGCCTAAGGTTTTATCTCCCACTCATTCTTAAAGCTGTCATAACTAAAATATCAATTTATCTTCGAAATTGATGGTATTAAAATAAATGAAGTTCTCCCACACAGTACAATAACAACATGGATTCAAAGAACAACTTAAAAAATAGCAGTATCTCAAGACAGTTTTATTTTCATTATCTTGAAAAATACATTCTTGTTTCATATTTATATCCCGGGTGTGTGTGATATGTGTGGTGTGTGTACTGTATGTGCTCACGTGTGTATGGCTATTACTGTGCATGCTATTTGGTCCTTACACAAGCGTCTGTTCTCACTTCAGTGGATGTCTTCATCTCTCCAAAATTATACTGTAGCATGTGCTCAGACCGTGCAAATTGCGTTTATACCTCTCAGCATGTGTGTGAGTATGTGCACTGTTGGCATTTGTGTGTGTGTGTGCATGTGCGCGTTACTTCCACTGGATTGACAGCCCTAGCAGGCTGACTGAGGCGGAGCTGGCCCATCTTCTGACGAGTTTGATGGGTAATTTGAGAGCAGCTGTTGAGAAATGTGGGTTTTGCTGCATCCTAAATCGGGGTGTCATGTTCTCTTTGACTCAAACCAACATGAATAACTGCAAGTGTGCAGCACACACACACGCACACACACACACACACACATACACACACACACAGACACACTCACTGCTTCTTAAGCAGAGTTCTCAGTGACAGTTTACACGCGCTCAATCGCCTTTCTTCATTAATATTTTTGCACGGTACACTGAAGTAATGGATTTTACAAACTAAATCACTCAAGTCAAGCTAAGTCTTTCAAGACAGCATTTGTCTAGTCATGACATTAACGCTTTTTGGGAATTAATTTTAAGTTATTAGTGAAAGTTTTATCTTACTGTATATTAAAAGCACATAAGGTTATTGCTTTACTGGTGAAAATCAGATCATATCAAACTGTAGGTGTAAGACACACAGTACACTGAGGACCTGACTGTAAAATAGAAACAGTGCTCTTGGTACTGTATGACACTTATATTGCTCTTCGTTGTTTTGTCCCTCTGCCTACCACCTAACACACAGTATGAATGCAGATCATTTCCTGCTCTCTGTTTCACCCAGATGAGGATGGGTTCCCTGTTGAGTCCGGTTCCCCTCAAGGTTTCATCCTACTACCATCTCAGGGAGTTTTTCCTTGCCACTGTCGCCCTCGGCTCGTTCATCAGGGACTATCTGACCATTTTGATTTATACACATTCCATACAAACTAAAGTAATTCTTTTGATTGTGTAAAGCTGCTTTGCGACAATGACAATTGTTAAAACGCTATACAAATAAAATTGAATTGAAATTGAAAATTGAATTTATCAACCATACATATGCAAAGTCAGGTGCTGTATTTCCTTATATGAGCAACAGATGGTGCACTTTTAAACTCTTTTTTTAATATCCACATCTTTACAGTATATTTAATTAGGTTTGGGGATTTATTTTTAGAAGGTGGAGTAAGGAGTCCAGGAACAGGTTAAAAAAATGTCGAGTTAAATTTTCTCAGGAAATGCCCTGATATTTATGTGAATAATATGTGAATAATACATGGTCCCTTTATATATATATATATATATATATATATAGTAAATTTATACCAAAATTATACTGTATTTATAGTAAAGTAATACCATGCACTAAATTGTTAAATTGAATTTAATATTGTAATAAAGATTAAATTCACTGTCCTAACATATAATGTCATATCCTTAAGGTAAACATAAATTAAGATAATTTTAAAAATAAAAGAAAATAGTAAAATCTAACTAACTATATATATATATTTCTGCTACACATTACTAAGTATTAAGTTCAAACATTGACTTGATATGTCAAAGTTACTACATATTCGTAATGGAGTTGGTAACCATTCCATACTCAAGCATATGTTTAAGTAAATCAGTCAATTGTCGATTTATAATCAGTTTAACTAAACAGTACAGTTGCTTCTTTCACTTGCAGTGTATCCGGAAAAAAATCACTTCCCCCACCATTCACTATCACTACACCCAGAATGCATTACACATACATACATCAACTAGGATTATTCCCATAACCATGTATTACTGAATATTTTAATGTTAAACATGACCCAGCTGTCAAAGCAGAAGTACTATGGTTAGTATTGTGGGCCCAATAATATTTAATATTGCACACATATTCCTTGTGACAAATTTAGCATATCACACTCTTCATGTTAAAATTTTGCTTCATTTCTGGTTTACCTTTATCATTTTTCCTAACAAACAAAAAAGTACGGCCACATCTGGGGCAGATGGTTTTCCAGAAAAATTCTATAACTGATCACTGTAAGATCGCACACCATCAACCAATTTAGACAACCATCTTGTGAGCATGTGCAGTTATCTACATTATGCATGCGCCTTCCTCTGACTTTGTGTGTGTTTCTGCTACACAGCAGTTGTGTGAAGAAAAAAAACATGCAACATGGTATGTTTTAGGAGTTTTTTAACTATAGTAAGTCCCCGAGTTATGATTTTCTGCAGATACGAGTGGACTGCGGATCTACTAACATTCATAGATGCAAACACATGGGAAGTACTGTATCTAGTGTATTATATAAAAAAATAGACATTGCAGTGCCCCAGATACCAATATTTACCATTATATACAATATTGTCATTGTGTAAATGAATTTATAAAATGTTCAAAGTCCAGTATATCGTATGTGTGAGCATGTGGGGGTGCGGGAGAAATGAATCAGCATCATCGGCCTTTCAAGAAATCAGTCCGGGAACATGATGATAGAAAATGGCTGTTCCAGCTGTTCCGATGGTTAATAATCCTAATTTCAGAAAATGCTAAAAAAAAACTGAGTTTACAGTCCAATATAGAGAAAGCAGGCATTCATTCAAGTGTGCAGACAACACTATTACATTTCAGATTACATTTCAGATTACTTAATCTGTGCCAGATTAAGTACACGTTAGGCATGTTTAAAAAAGCTTACATGTGGTTACGGTTTTTGGTCACATGATGTGGGGAAAAGGGACACATGCACTGCTTAGATTTAGCCTTGTGGATTGGTTTGGTTTCAATTGTATCTTTGTGTCAAAGGTGTATTAGTCTCACTTTGTTATACTTAAGAACAAATCCAATTTACAAACGTGCTCCCGGAACGGAACTTGTTCATAAATTGGGGGTTCACTGTTTTAAAATAGATTTTTCATATCGATCACTTGAAATGCACAGGAAATCAACTGAGCATTAATTATCATTAATTATTATTAATAGCAATATAATGCTATGGTTATAAAAAATAATGAGTCAATCTCTTAAAATTATTTTGGCTAAAATAAAGACATATCTGAGTTATTATATTATAAATATGACACATCATGAATTAATGAACGGTTAAGTATATTATGCCATAATATCTTAAAAAGACAAGTCAACATAATTACAGATTATGCTAAGCAAACATAATGACATAAAAAGTCAGTCAAAACATGAAATGTAAAATCAAGTATTATTAAGAGTTATTATTAGATATTAAAAGTTACAAATTGTAAATAATAAGTAAAAAAAAAAAAAAAAAAGCCAAAGCGCCTTAACTTTTTTCACAACTTGCTTTTCAGAGCTTCATTAAAAGCCGGCACAGTGTCGCCTCTGGCCTTGGACTAGCATTTGCATCGAGTTTATTTCCCTTTTCTAATGAGTTACAGAGTGAGAGCCTGACTGGTTCACTATGTTCACGTTGCCCAGAATTGACGCTAATTGATAAGGTTCGTCTCCCTGTTTCCAGTAAGTGTTTTAGCAGTAACAGCCATGCTGAGATCAGCTGTTTCGTATCTGCATTAGAACTGAGCAGGCAGCGTTTAATATTCTGCTCCAGGCCACAGCTGTCCTCTGAGGTCGCCTGTCTGAAAGTCTTTGTGCAGAGGTCCTCACGGTAACATGGTGTCTGAACGCTAATCGCACAAGTAGGTTCATAAATCAATCTCTCTTTTTGGATGCATTAATAAAAAAACACTTAGCATTTTATTTTTTACTCTACATCTTACTATTCATTTTACAAAGAAAGCTTAAATGGTATCAGAGAGGAAAGAAAATGAAGAAGGGGGAAAGTAAAAAAGACAGGAAAGGAAAGGGAAGGAAAAGAAAAGGAAAGTCCTACAAAAATGAATGTGGTTTTCGAAGCTTTTTAGAGAGAGACTGGACACCAGTAATTGCCCCCACTTATGCTAATTATGCACTCAGAGAGAGAAAGAATAGGAAAGAGGGAATGGCACTCAGCAAAAGAGAAAGTGAAGAGGAAGCTTAGTCGATCTGTTTGTGGTAGTGAACATGAGAAGGTTTGCTTTTTCAGATGTTTAAAAGCAGTTTGTCTGAACTTTCCGGAGCCATTATTATTACAGGAAATGATTGCTAATGGCATTAAAGTGCTGGCAAATGGCACTGAAGAAGAAGAAGGGGGTTAAATAGAGTTTAGGTCACTCACTCCTTATAGGCCAATTCAATTTAGAATGGTCCAAGTGTGTGTACCCAAATGTACAATTACTCAAATGATGTTTCAATCCACACTATGACCTTTGAGCAGGTAAATGAATGTGTGTATATGATTGTGAAATGCAGTAGTCTATTTGATAGATGAGCTCCAAATCCAACTCAATTAAGATGGATCATGGTGCTGTCTATGTGCAACATAACCCTTTGAACTGATTAAACTCAGAATGCTAAATAATTTCCTCCAGATGTTTTCTTTATTTGCTCATTACTTAAATGCATATATTAATTACTTAGACAAATATTTAAGTTGAGATGAAGGATATCAAAGAAACAACATTTGACAAGCCAAATAAACTACAACAAATGGGCAGAGCAAAGTTAATGACCTGTGATTAATTACATCCATGATAAGCAGAAAAACATCTGGAAAAAATCTATGCAGATGGGACTGCAAAAAAGAAGAAGACCACATCAGGCTCCAAGTAGTGTATGACAGGTTCACAGAAACAGAACGGTCAAATATTGGCAAATCCGTATCCAGTCTCTTTATATTTTTTTATCTGCTTAATTCCAGTAAGTCTTGGCCACTGAATTTTGCTAAAATCATGGCTCTGAATTGTGCATGTACCTAGAAAATGGATGGTAATCCATCACTGTATCGCCCGCTAGTGTGGGCATAGGGTGAAACATGATTTCATTTTCTCATTAGAGTCACAACAGAGCCACTAAGATAGATTATAATAAAATGAACATAAAACCAAGCATTCATTTCTTGTTCATATTTGCTCTCCCGATAGCACACGTCTCCGGCCCGGATCTGACTCAGCCTCCAGTGCGGATCGGGATCTGAGTTTTCTGCTATCCGGGTTGGACATGACCTGATGCATACATGATATTCATACAGTTAGGGGTTCCCCCTTTTACCAGACTGATTCAAAAAGGTTCTGCTGTCATGTCGAATTCATTTCAGACAGACAGATAAAGCCAAGATAAAACACAAGATGTGTAGTGGCGGCATAAGTGCCAGGTCATATCATATGAGATGGAAAGTAAACTTTAAAGGCAGGGACTATGAATTGAAAGTTCAGTGCTATGAATGTCCATAAATAAAACAGATTAGGATAAAAGGATTACTTTGTAGGGACTGGGGAATATTTATGCAAATTGTATGTAAGTATCCGTTGATCCGTTGTGGGAAATTAGACAACTGTTGCCTATATAATCTTTCCCCTTAAAAATATATTTCTAAACAAAATGTTTCTTGACTTAATTCCATAATGATGGTACAAAATGTACTTATAATTACAGTACCAGTCAAAAGTTGCATACAATGTTTTGGGAATTACTTTATGTTTTATTTTTATTTTTTCCACTGTATTAGTGCTGAAGGCTTTAGATTTGTAAAATAAATCATGAAATTATGCAGTAAGCTGAAGTGTAAACAAAGCCAGATGTTTCATATTGTTCAAAGTAGCCACCTTTTGCTTTGAAGACAGCTTCGTACATGGCACTCTTCATTTTCTTAACCAGCTTCATGAGATAGTCCCTTGGAATGATTAACAGTCCTGAAAAAGTTCCCATATGGATTAAACAGGTGATGGCTGCCAATAGTGTGAAAAGCTGTCATCAAGTTAAATATAGATAAAATATTTATTTTTATTATTTTATTTATTTATTTATTTTTACTACAACCTTCCATATGTTTTTTTTCATAGATATGTCTTCAGTATTGTTTTACAATGTATAAAATAATAAACATAAAAACAAAAAATTTTTAAATAAGAAAGGGTATCCAAACATTAGACAGGTACTGTATATTAAGCAAATATATATAAAGCAAAGCATGTCTTTTAGTGGACTTTGTCCCATGACTTGTAACTATTTTGAAAATAATAATGCAATGGAAATGTGTGTAGGAATAATAACCAGATATACAGTAGTTTGCAAAAGTCTTGATACCTCCATAATTTCTTTAATTTAATGTAAATTCAACAATGTAAATTAAATTTAAGAAATGGTAACACATGTTTTACCATTACTTTTAATGGTTCAAAGTGCCTATTAATACAATTATTATTATTATTATGTTTTTGCTCATTGTTCATCATCACCAGTATATTAATCATGCCTTATGTTAGATGTTTTAATGCTTGAATGATTCATAGGTCACTGCATGGCTTAATAAAACATTTCTCTCAAATTGAACAAGTACAGGGACTGAATAGGCCAAAAACTTGCCAAAAATGAGAGTTAAAAAAAGGCCTTCAGGAACCCTGAAGAACTATTCCTCAAGACGACGTTAAAAAAAAATAAATACAAGGAGGTCTGGGTCTTTGTAAGCAAAATATAAAGAAATGAGGGGTGGCTCAAGACGTTTGCACAGTACCATAAAATAAAAAAAAGTGTTGTGTTTTATAATATGCACTGCCAGGAATCATGTTTTTTTTCCTGTTAATAAAACAATATTTAGGTGTGACAAATTCTCATAGAAGCATCATTATACTGTTATGCCTATATTTTAATCTTGCCTTGCCGCATAAATAGATTGCTAAACTGGCTTCAGGGAACTACTGTGCATATCAGTGAAAGACTCTGACATCACTGGCTGTTCTTACTACTGCTGACAGAAGGGTTCACACTACATAATTCATTGCTGAAAATATAAAAACATGCTTGAAAATCCAGAGTCTCTGATCTTGCATACAAGAGTGAGTGAAGTAAGCAGTTGCCAAGCTGAAGGAGGAATTGTCCGTGCCCCAATAGTTGGCAACTGGGAATTCAAGGCTAAAATTATAAAGTGTGAACTAGGCTTAAAGCAATTATCTGACGCAGGCTCGATTTTTGGATCAAGCTGATATAAGAGGAAAAATATCTAAGTGATTATGGGCTCGTTATCAGGGTACAGATGGCAGGGACTTCAGTCACAAAGACAACTAACTCAACAGGGTGTTTGAACAAAAGAGTGACTAAAATTACATCCGAAGTTAGATCTGTCTAGAAGCCATCTGAACGTTGCGTTTGTAATATTTAAGGAAAAACAACAAGAGCTACTCGAGAAATACTTAGAGTGCCTGAAAAATATGAATGCAGGATGTGATGAGAAAAGAACAGAGCGTCCACAAGTAAACAGAGAAGGATATTAAGAGGTAGGAGTGCATAAACCCCGGATTACACAGCCAAATGCACATTTAAGAGTTCATTGATGCAAAAAGCCATGGGTTCTGGTGTGCCGAGATGTGGAAAAATGTAATATGGTCATCCTGAGTCATGATGACTCACCTTTCATCATATTTTCAATAAGTGGGCGAGTGCAAGTATGGTGCACATCAAGAAAACAGTACAGGGCTCAATGCTTGACCCCTACAGTGAGCAGCTCCAGTGAATTTTCTATGCTGTAGGAGGCATTTTTTTTTCTGGACATGATTTGACTCTGTTCACTAAAGCTACAGTCACAAGGCAAAAATCACATGATGTACCTCTTGATCCTTTTATCCTCTTTAAAGAATTCTTTGTTTGTGAGTTGAAATTGATTGACGACTCATTTAGTGCCAATGCAACCAAAGACAGCAGATGATACACCAGCTTATGGAATATCTTTTAACAATTGCTATTGCCATTACAGTTCCATTGGGGTTGTGGCTGTCCACTTACCTTTTATGTAAGATACTTTCATGTTTCTTTTCTCTTTAAACTGGCCACCTTTCTTTTGTGAGAAATCTTCAACAGTCTTTAATGAGCACGGAACATTTCTAATTCGCCCCGTAACAAGCACATGGATCATTGGTCCCATTAATCAACTACCATTCTGTTTCTGATTTCCGGAGGTAAATTAGGTAGCCTGCTATCTCTCTTTCTGCATGGAAAAGTTGTGAAGAGTGTGAAGAGATTTTAGAACATAAAGCTTGTAAACTGGTGCATATTGACTTTTAGCCTCCCTGTCTGTGTGGTATAGGTGACACATACTGTGGGGATCACTAAGTGTCGTCTCGTGACGGCTTTACTGTCGTCATTCTGTTAAAGATGCTATATGGTTGGGATACATAGCACATGTTTATATCCAAATATTTGTGTATAGCGACTTTGGTTTGTCGCTAGTGCAGTTAGCTCAGAATACAATGAGCCGGGCTATTTAGCACACTACAAGTTGAATTAGATTGTGGAATAAAACCATCGATCATGAAAGTGTCGACACCCTAAGGTCTTCAGGGCCATTAGTGAAATTGTTATATTACATAAAATATCAGATTCTTAACACTTTCTGAAATAAAAGCCATTCTTTTGGATTTATTTACCTGTATGACAGAGCAATTGCTATTATGGATTCTGTTTTCAAGAAAACTGCAACAGTGAGCTCATTTTAATTATAATTATTATTATTCCTGTAGGTTGTTTAATGAAACTAGTGTGTTATTATTTTATCCTTGGAATTACTCGGTGGTTTAGTAGGTCATGTTTTGGTGCCATCTGAATATATGATGTTTCCCCTTTTTTGATATATATTCTTTTTTATTGTATGTTCTTGGGAATATAACCAGATCTGTAGGGCTTTCGGATTTGTTTAGGTACTGGAGCGTGTCTATGATTAGATTTTCAAGCACTTACAGAAATGTATATGAATTTAAACCGGATTATGCGAATATTCTTTCTTCCTCACTTAGACAAAAAAAGTGGTGGTGTGTCATTTTGGTGCACTGCGGTAGCCCTACACCTATGGATATAATACTTGACTGTGAATAATGTATTTTTAAGAGCTTACATATGCTGAAAAGCTTTCAAAAAAAGCCAGAAGTTGTACAGTGATAGTACAATAATGGATCAGTTGAACAGTTTTTATTTTTTTAATATGGGGAGAGCTTACTGTTTGAAGCTCAGCGAAGGCCAAAATTATGATTTCTAAACATGTGCAGATTCCAGGTCAGTTTAAACAATAATATTTAAGTCCAAGTTTTATATTTTTATAGTTTGAGAACAGTGGACAAACCTTTTTAAGATGATTTTAGCTTTGTGACATGCATGGTATCCTGTGATCATAAAGAGATGAAGATGGGCAGCAACAACACTTAAGTAGCCTGTGGCATTTAAATGACGTTCAGTTGGTACTAAGAGACCCAAAGTGTACCATGAAATAATCTCCCACATCACACCCCCTCCACCAGCCTGAACTGTTGATAAATGCAGGATGGGTCTATGCTTTCATACGGTTTACACCAAATTCCGACCCTACCATCTGAATGTCCAATTTTGGTGAGCCTAAGCGAATTATTGCCTCAGTTTACTGGTCTTAACCGACGGAAGCAGCATCTATTGTGGTCTTCTGCCGCTGTAGCCTGTCTGCTTTAAGATTCGATGGATATTTTCTCTTTCTCTTTTAATTCTCTATAAAAAAAACTTTTTTTTTTCTATTTAAAAAAAAAAACCTTCTAGTTTGAACTTTAGCATCTTCACCAGGCCTAAATGTATTGAGTTGTTGGCTTTTGATTATCTGAATAAGAAATGTAAAAAAAAATATTATTCATGCATATTTCAACATTAATAAACACCAGAAACCTGCAGAAGCAAATTACAGTTTATTTGTACCCACTACGTTGCTGGAGTTTGACATTTGTGCATACATTCCACAAGCGAAACCTGCCATTTAGAATATTAAAGTCTATTCTTTCTAGGGCTGACAAGCAGAAAGGAAGAGATGTGATGAGAAGATGGGAAAATAATTACCTGTTTTTTTTTTTCTTTTTTAAATACATACTTCTCTCATTATGTTGATAAGATTGGACCCTGAGCACATACACTCACCCACCATTAAACTGTATTGCTGAAACACAGCTGATGTGTACTGTAATTATAGAGTGCGTAGGTGTGTGTGAGACCGAAGAGAATGCTGTGGATGAGAATTACAAACATGCGTGTGAGAGAGTTTGTGAAATGTGCATTGACAGCATTGTCACATATTATTACAACACTCATTAAGGTAATGAATTGATTGATTAAACTGCGTTAATTACCTATAATTACATAGAAGACAGCAGATTATCAGAAGTCATTAGAAGAACGATGCTTAAATGACATTTCTTGTTTGTTTATATATGTGTCAGTTGCTAATATGGAAGGTGTTTTACAGATGAAACAATGTGAAAAATCTATGCTCCGTAAGTTCTACACACTATGCTTATGGTATATGGTATTTTTACTCACTTATCATCTATATTGCTCTATCTTGTATACAGGGTTTCGGGGGGGCCTGGAGCCTATCCCAGGAACCTTAGGGCACGGGGCCGGGTACACCCTGGAAAAAGTGCCAATTTATTGCAGGGTACACATACTGTACATACTCACACTATGGGAACACCAGTTAACCTAATCTGCATGACCTTGGTCTGTGGGAGGAAATAGGAGTACCCAGAGGAAACCCACTTCCAAGCAGGGGGAGAACATGCAAACTCGATGCACACAGACGGGAATCGACCTTGGCTGGAAATCTAACTTAGACTCTGGGGGTGTAAGGCAACAGTGCTAACCACTGGACCGCTGTGCCACTTTGTCACTGTGGCATTTTCACATTTTCCAAAAAAAGAAAAAAAATTTATTATTTTCCCCTTATCTATTTTTTAGACCATACTTTCAAAAGTATTTCATTATAAAAATTGTTTTACTATATTCTAAGAGTTGCCTAGAATACATTTCCATACCTGCTGTAATGTTGAAACATCCCAGACGATGCTGTAGATAGTGTCCTTAATTCAAGTTATTCCAGTCATTGCGCTGTAAGGAGGAAGGTGTTGATGGACGTGAGCTTTAATTTTGCGCGCTCTCAGTTCAGGAAGCAAAGCCTCACCTGATACGCCATGTGAGTGCATTTTAAGAGCTAGCACATGTTTATTTGATACACACATTTGCCCTGAGTTGTATTATTTTGGTCTATCAGCTGCTCCGATCAAATGCTGGCCAAAGCTGACCATCCAATCCACATACTATTTGGCACAGGTTTTATGCCAGATGTCCTTCCTGATGCAACCCTTTCATTTTATCCAATCTTGGGAGCAGCAGTGGCTGGGGTTTGGGCACTGGTTGGTCAGCGAACCCGGGCCCTCTGCATGGGACGCATATGAGAAACCTACCACCTACCAAGTTAATGAAGTCATGGTTGGACACATTCTTTGCTGTGTCAAGCAAAGAAAACAACTAAGATGAATTATGGGTTAAGAACTATCCAACATATTATTAGAACCTAAAAGGATCGTTTTAAACTAGGAACTTTAAGGAAATGTGGGCATTGAAAGGTTGTGTGGGCTGATGAGTCAAGACCTGACCCTATTCCAGAGCGGCAGGAATAAAAAGGAAAGCGCGTGAAGCGATGCAGCCATCATGCATGGTGCTCATTGTACAAGCCTCTGGAGTCAGTGTTATGATCTGGGGTTGCTTCAGTTGGTCAGGTCTGGGCTCAGCAACGTTATGTGGCAATAAAAAGAAATCACCCTACTACCTAAATGTACTGAATGACTGGGTTATCCCATCAATCCTATTGATTTTTTTTCCTGCTCTAATGGCATGGGCGTATTCCAGGACAGATTGTGAAAGAGTAGTTCTGGGAGCATGAGGAATCATTTTCACACATGAATTAGCCACCATATTGCACTGACTCGAATCAAAACTAAAAGCAGTCGATGGAAAATACTAAGGTGCGTGACTACTTTTTTTTGGCCATTTATTCTAACATCTGATCAATTTTCAGCAATGACACTGACATGTGTGTGTGTGTGTGTGTGTATGGGAGACATAAATTCAGTTATACCAGACACTTGCATCACATATATTTATATTTGTAATGGGTTATTAGACCTAGGAATCTTCTGGAGGATATAGCTCATTTTTTGCCATGAACAATTTGCGGTAAGTAACCTTTAACCCTTCATCAGTGTAGGGACAGATGGACTAATATCAGTAAATAGATAGCCATATGAAAGGTGTACAGTACCTAATAAGATAACCTTGACATAATACTGTAATTGCACAGAGATATACAATGGTGCAGGATGCATGCATAATGTAAAATACAATATTCTGGGTATAACCAAACTGATGAGGTTATTTACTCAGAGATATATCTTGAGAAGAGAGGTTGTGGAAATATATTCAGTCTTGGCCTTATTTGAAACCAAATTAGATTATTTATTACATCCATTTATATTTATGGACTAAGGGTGAGCAAAAGAATAAGCAATAAACCTATATATATATATATATGTGTGTGTGTGTGTGTGTGTGTGTGTTTAAATTGAATCACTAAGCAAATATGGGCTGGCACAGGTGTCAGATTTTAGATCTTTGTAGCAAAAGCCAAAAGGATTACACTAAGCTAAATCCTCAAGTCCCCAGTGAGTGGTGTGTGTGTGTGTGTCTGTGTGTGTGTGTGTGTGTGTTTGCATATTATGTGACCAAAGTCTGAAAATCTTCACTCTTGTTCTTTCTGCTGTTCAGCTCTATTTTGCCCCAGGCAAGCTGTCGAATCGAAACTATACAAAGCATATTTTTACCACAGGGATAACACACACACACACACACACACACACACACACACACACACATACACACACAAACACACTAATGGCTAGACGAGTGCAAACAATCAGAGGGTCAGTGTTTGCGATTCAGTTTGTGGCTCGGGATGTGTAGTCAGATTTAGCATTCAGATTGGACACCCAGACAAATTGATTTTCTCCTGTTTACAGCCTTGAGCTGCTTCTGATGACATCCTCTGAGTGCAAGAGCTTTACCATTTGTGTGTGTGTGTGTGTGTGTGTGTGGCTGTGTATGTATGTGTCACATCCCCAATCTCATCTATTGTTATGATCAATTATCAGTAGCTAAATACTTTACACACACACACACACACACACACACACACACACACACACACATTTGTGCGATAGTAGAATAATAATTTAATTGTCTAGATAGCTAAGTGTAACAATGGAGACTCTTGAAATGTTTAGATCTTGGTGTGTGTGTGTGTGTGTGTGTGTGTGTGTGTGTGTGTGTGTGCGCGCTAATTAGTGCACTGTTTGGCTCGCTTCAGTCTGAATGAGGAAAATTGGATGTAAAATTGTCTCTGCATAACTTATGGTGATCTGTACTTCCAGTAACAATGCTGTATGTCAACTCCAGCAGTATAATTAATGCTAAGGACATGTCTGTGTATGTGTGTGTGTGTGTGTGTGTGTGTGTGAGACGATGAGCTAATCAGAAACAGATGACCAAATGCTGTATACATCAGGCCACATACTGTACTGTGTTCACGTTAATACACAAATACTTATGTGCTACACTCAGCATTTAGTATGACAAAATATGTTTTTTTTTTCAGTAAGACAAATTTTTTTGTATTGCTTATGCAGGTTTACAAGGAGGTGTTCAAGTCAAACCGGGACCTTTCATTGTACAGAATAACAGAACACAGTAATGTGATTAAAACTGCATCTTTTTTTATAATAATATAATAATAGTAAATATTTGCAGTATAAAAATAAGTTACCAAGTTATCTGTAGATTTTCAAGGGTCAGGCATTCCCCTCACTGAATGTTCACAAGAACAACTGCAGAACCGCACCCGCCTCCGCCACCCCCCCACCCCCCCTACGAGATCAGCATTTATAGCCTTCTTCAAAATTATCTTCTTTAAAATGTTTGCACCATTAAAGGCTCTCATCACTCTACTCTGCTTGAAGTCTTCTGTAAATCTCAATCAGTTTTATGCCCTCATTCACAAGAAATTTCATCCCAAGTCCAGGTTTGACCTGAACAGTAAATTATGGGTGTTTGGTAACTCGGGTGTTAAGGTATTGGACCATGGCTCAGAAGGTCATGGGTTCAAACACCAGCAACACCAAACTATCACTGTTGGGCCCTTGAGCGAGGCCCTTAACCCCTTTACATACTCAATAATACATAATCAATGTTCCCTAGATATACAGTTTTTATTAACTTACATTTCTTATTATAATACATTCATCGCCTTGCTGGATGCTAAATACAGTTTTAAGAGTTAAGTCAGCCAACTACCTGGATATACTGAATGATCAGTTTATCTCCTCAGTGAGGTCTTTCTTCCCTGACATGGAGCTATTCCAGTTCATTTGTGTCAATTTGTAAAAGTGTAGATTGAGTCAATTTGTGGAAGTGTGGTCCTGGACACAATTGAGCACTGTAATCAAAGCAAAAGAGTGGTGAACAAAATCTTAGAGTGTGTGACTTTTTTCTTGACTAGGCAGTGGATCTTTTGTTTTCACTCATGTCACCTACTTTAACTCTATACAATTATCTACAATGAAATGCATTTTTATTCACACAACTATTTTGATTGATAGGCTTAATACCTATAGGATTGGTGCTATCACACAGATAGGCTATTTTACCTGACATTTTAAATATTGCATTCAAGTCCTTTAAAAAAAAAAAACAAGATAATTCTTAGTTTGTAAAACAACCGAAACTGCTGATAAAATATCCTTTTAGTAGTTAATCCACCATATCAATGAATAACACAGTGCCATAAAGACCTTTAACAAGAGTCGGGTAAGTTTATCATAAAATGCACGCTTAGAATTTGTTTTATGAAATAATAATAATAATCAAGGACTCCAGATGGAGACTGAAATGGTCACCAGTGTGCTCAATGTTTTTATTTTGTGACCAGTTTTATCCAGACGGTTGACACTAGTAACCGTCCCGAACCACCTCTGCTGTGCCTGTCTTGCTGACCTGAGCGTGCATGCATGATAATACAGCAAGGCTGCGTATAATAGGTAGAGTGCTTACGAACATAAGATAGTTCATCAGACCAACTGTCATATGCTTGCAAATGTTTAGCAAGTGCTTGTGTTATTGAACGCAGCCCTTTATATACTATCATGTGCGCATGCACAGAAAAAAAAAAAGCAGTGATTAATTTAATGCTTAATTTGGTTGTATTTTCTGATTGGTGTTAAATTTTGTTAGCTTTTAACTAACGGGCTTGATTAGCAGGCTAGTATCACAGATGCACCAGTGATTGCTGTGCGCCCAGATCTTTTTTACTCCTTGCTTACTCCAAAAAGCTCACGTGATAGATGGCCTTCCCTTCAGCAGTTGTGTGATGGGACGGGGCTCCTAAATCTGGCACTGCTGGTGGCAAATTATCTTCAATGGACCTTGGGCTTGCTCCGCTCTTAACCTAACATAGAGAGCGGTGTGGGAGCGGTGCAATGCCATGTGCCCTGGGGACTTTAAGGGCAGGCAGACTGCACACTGTACCGTTTGATTGCCCGCCAAGAGACAGCTGGGAAAGAGTTGCACGAGACACCCCGGCCCAAGAGCCAACCACCACGACACAGCCACCAAAAGGGAACAGGTCACTGCCTTGAAGTAACAGTCCCCATTTCCAGTCAAGATAGCCACTAAGTCATTGGATTGTCGCGCTTGACTCATGCCTGTGGCCATGCTGAAAGAGGGCTGGGCAAGGTCGACTGAAGAGTCCACTTTGCCACTCTGCCGCAATTATCGCTCACCAGCAACGGGGAAAGTGGCACATGAAGGGGGCTATGCCATGTGCCCCAGGGGCTCTAAAGGTGTGTGAACTGTAATAACCCTGTTTAACCAGACGAGGGACAAGCGCTAAATGTCTGCATTAGCTGCCCTGGAACATTCATTCGGGGTCAGCTATCAAGACACAGCTGTTGAAATAAAAGGGCCGCTGCCTTAACTTCCCTTAACTCAACTGCCCCCAGTCGAGATTGCAGCTGCAGCTCCTGGAAAAACAACAGCCACGTTGTCTGAGACTGCACCAAAGGAGGACTGGGCGGGGTCGGCTGGCTGTGACAGCAAAACATGCTGATGAGGAGCCTGGCAGAGCTGCTGTTTATGAGAGCCCATTCTGCCATTGCTCGCCAGCCGAGTGCCTACATGCCAACTGGGCACTGCTTCTGGACCTACACGTGCACATCTTCACTCTTATTCTCCCTTTTTTCCCTCTCTCACTCCCTAAAGTCCTTCTATTTCCCATTTTCCAAATAAGACCACCTTTTTTCTTTAAGACCTCGCCTTGTGTCTGTTTCTGTGCCTCGGTCAGGTGATGGAAGCACTCCTGAACCGAGATAGCTCCTTAGGTGCTTCATAAATAGCCAAAGTTTGAGTTTATTCGTTGTCTTGCCTCTGTTGTAGTTTATGATTATCTGTTCTTTGGGCTTTCCTCAGTTTTTTGCCATAGTTCCTGTTTTTTTTGTGCTGGTGTTTATTTATGTTTCCTTTATTAAAACATCTAAATCTTAACCTCTGTGCTTTTGCCTCGTCTGCAACCCCAATACTTCCATGACACTTGTACCCAAAGCTCCACTTTAATTCACCTTGTGACATTATGGAAAGGGTCAAATTAGAGCTTCTATATGTTTGGTTTGGCTCGTAAATATTTTGGCCTTTGGCTCCTAAAGTTTTATGTTTGCCTGGAGTCCTGATAATAATATTAAAAGATCAAAATGTTTGGAAGAGAAAAATTAGCATTTTTCCCCTTTTTATGGAGATTATATTTCTGAATAACAGCAGCCTTCCATAACGTATATCTTTCTTTATATAGTGTCTGAGTCTAGGGGTACTTTTTTGTTTAATGTTCAGAACCTTGGAGAATCCTTAGTTTGCTTATTTAGTTGAGTGGTACATCCATATGTCACAAATTGGCATATTTACGGTACTGCACAGTGTGTTAGCATTTGTGAGGAGAATCAAAATGACAGACAGCAAAGTACATTTCTGTGACCTCATGTAAAAACAAAGGAGAGTTTAACAATAAAACTACTAGGAAGCACAGATTTTATCAATAGAACAGAGTTTTAGAGAGATCATTTCTACATCATATCATCAGCTCATTTTTTACATACACATTTTTTCTATGCATTGTTACATCCGGATATTTGTGCATATCTTGCAGGTAGGGTTCTACAATATGTTTTTTAAATTTGCAATATTTGAATACATCATCATGTGATCTCTCGTGCTCTCCCTGCTGCAGCAGAACCAAAGCAGCAGCTACAACTACTAGATCCTCTTCTTTCTTGGCATTATCGCCATCTCAAAAATTAATTATTTTCACAAATTTTCTAGCAACAGAGTTCTAGCAACAGAGCTGCCACTTTCAAACACCATGAAAAAATGTGCCAACAGACAGGAGACATTCTACCAACACTATCAGCTCTAATACTACTATGGGTGCTGTACAGTACGACCAATTTAAAGGAACATTTTTTTTGTAAGATCAGGAAAGTCTTAAGGTAACCTTAAGGTGAATGTTAGAACTTTACGGCCACTGTACGATATTTATCATCAAGAATGTCTAAAATTGTTCCTAAAAATGAAACTGCACTCATGCCAACTTCCTAAGGAGGCTGTAGAAAACTATGATCCCCACCATGAATGTCTGAATTCGTAGAAAAAGGGAGATTCGTTTGAACCTGCCATTCGTAAGAATATTTGTGCCCGAGGTTTTAGCTGTTGATTATTGCTTTTCCACGCTCCCCAGACTCGTTCTGCCACTCATTTTTTTCATCTGTACCATTTTGCTACCCCATCCATTAGCAATGGCTTAGCATCTGGCCTGATAAATCACCAAGCAGTTGAACTTGACAGGTCTGAGATCCCCCTGCCGAGCAGGGTGAGCAGCTGTCATTACTGCAGCTGAAACTATTGAATGCTGTATATTACTTTTTTTGTACCTCGTACTTTGAATTAAATTGTATTTCCCAAAAATATGCATTTAACTTAATTTACAGTACCAAAAAAGTTTGGAAGTTTGGATTTTTTTTTTATGTTCTAAAACAATACTAAATATTTTCAAAACTATAAAGTAACACACATGGCATTAGGTCATTAAGTAACAACAACAACAACAGTCAGTTGCTATTATGTATATGACACAAAGGTCAGCTGTTCTGGAATAGTTCTCGCAAGAACATTATTGTCAAGTGTATTTGCAAAACTCATCAAAGACCATGACGAAACTAACTCTCATGAAGATCATTCCAGGGAAGCAAGACTTTAATTATATCTTTATATTTCATACATTTAAGGACCAGAAACTAGTCTTGGAAATTTTTTGTCAATCTGTGCAGCCGATTTTGCCACAGCATCACACAAAACAAGATTAAACTTTGCCAGTCCTTTGGTATTTGCCTTAGGTTAAACACGACACAAGTATACTATAAAAACTTAAACTTCAAAGATGACTGGAGAGATCATTGTACTGTATCTATTGTCTTCCTGTGGGAAGTTTAAAACCAGTTTGTCTCATATGTACTAATAACAAGCAGTAATGTGAAACACCACTATGAGAAAATCACAGGTGGAAGTGAGGGCAGGTAAAATATCTGAACTTAGAGAACACTGTTATGCATGGGGTAAAAGTGATGGTATAAACACTTATGTGCCAGATTCAATGTAAACAAAGACCTGCACCAGTAGAAATTCATTTGAAAAAGCAAAATTGAATATTTTAACTGGGGTTACTTAATATAATCGCGCAAAACCGCTAAAATAACAGCAACAAACGACAGACATTTTATTGTCTTTATCTTTATTTTTATTCCATCTACTGTTTCGAGTTCGCATCTTTGATTACTTTCTGCATTTGTCTGACAATGAAAGATGTATAACTTAGCATAAACAAGGCGTAATATACTAATATACCTTACAATTTTTTTTTGTATTAATAAGTTAGGCAGAGAGGCAGGCAGACATGTACAACCTAAAATAATAATATCACTGATTACATTAAAGTTGATTTGCTTATTTTTATCTTTAACCTTTTAATTATTGCTAAAAACTCTTTAGGCGGCACGTTGGTGTAGTGGTTAGCACTGCCGCCTTGCACCTCCAGGGTCCGGGTCCGATTCCCGGCCAGGCTTGATTCCCGTCTCTGTGTGCATAGAGTTTGCATGTTCTCCCCATGCTTGGTGGGTTCCCTCCGGGTACTCGGGTTTCCTCCCACAGTCCAAAGAAATGAAGGTTAGGTTAATTGGTATTCTCACATTGCCAAAGTGTGTGAATGAGAGTGTAAGTGCATATGTCTGTGCTGCCCTGCGATTGACTGGCGCCCTGTCCAGGGTGTACCCTGCCTCGTGCCTTAAGTCTCCTTGGATAGGCTCCAGGCCCCGGTGACCCTAAATACAGGATTAAGCAGGTATGACAATGAGTAAGTGAAAGTAAAAACTCTTTAACCGTCAGCAATGGATACTAATGCTACTGTAGTTTGGAATAGATCAATAGAATACATTTAAAAATAACAAAAAATTACTGATTTGTTAACTGATGTTTTAAATGTTGTGTTGTTAAACCACATATCATCTATTATTATGGCAGAGATCATATCCAATTTTGTGTAGTAGGATGAAGGAGTCTAATTGGGAGAGTGACACAGTTTTGCTGCCCTTCTGCAAGTTTTAGGCAATGCGTCACTTCTTCAGCAGTTATTCTTTTAATCAAGGTCTGTATTATAAACCTCACATGGTTTCATCTAATTCTTGTCAATCAGGTGAATTTATGAAACTGAGGAACATAGTACATGCGTATGCAAATTAGCACTTGGCTTATGAATGTGACAATATGAAAATGAAAAAAAAAAATTCAAAGTAGCATGGATAATTTAGTTACTCAACCTAAATAATTTAATTGAATGAAACTAAGAGTAGTCATTTCAATTCACTTACTTTTTACAATGGACATTGTCACAAAGCAGCTTAGCAGAAATAACAATTCTGTAAAAGTATTCAGAAAGTATAAATTTCAATATTTATCTCTGATGAGTAAGCCAGAGGCAATAATGGCAAGGCAAGGAAAAAGCCCCTGATATTGCAAGAGTAAGAAACCTTGTGAGGGGCCAGACGTAAAAGGGAACCCATTCTCATTTGGATGATACCAGATAGTATAACAAAAATATAGCCCTGATTTTGCTCAGGCCATGACTTTACAATGTGATTTACGGTTAAAAGGTGAAAGATGACACTGACCGGTCACAACACCAACATAACTGTCAGCTTAACTGAATAACCTTGATTATCAATTATATATCACTAAACTGGTGACAGCATCATAGGCTCATATATGCACGTGGAGAGCAAAAGCTAGCCTGTCTGCTCCAACCCCAGAGAAAAGCCGATGTGGCTCAACTTGCTGAAAAAGGTTGATGCTCGTCTCGGTAGTATTGTATCTGAACACCCAGTGCTGTGTATGTGGCTTACCAGGCAAAGAGTTTAATGTTGTTGTTGTGGTCTCCAAATTGTGTGTGTTGGTCAAAATATAACCCCAGACACTCAGGGTTACGTCAGAAGGAATACACACAACCTAAATCATAGTCTTAATCTTTTCATACTTAAGTCAGACAGAATGTTACAAATTAGTAAGCACAAGAGCATTTGGTGGGCATGTGGGTCTGAAGAAAAGAGGAAGGATCTGTGACAAGCTGTGGTGATAATGATGTCATGGTGTGCTGTGATGAGACATTTTAATCCTATTTATTGGTTATCCCTGTCAAAGCAAGCACTACTGCTTGCATGGCTGAGCCAACACATGCTTGGCTAATCTGTCATCCTCTCTTTTCCTGCCATGTTCATGTTCCTACAGCAGTTGGCAGTCCACTGAAGGTTGATTTTTACTTCACTTGGTTTCACATTTTTTTGTGTCACATTGATTTCCTAAGTGAAGATAATTATGTTAAGAAATGAAACTCGATCAGATAGTATAAACAAGACCACATACCAACAGACACCCGCTGCTTTGATTCATTTGCATACATTTAATATTATTTTTAAGTAAAACTGCATGAAGCAGAACTGAATTCCATATTACACTAATTTATATAATAATCCATAAAAAGGGTGCCATATCTAACCAAGCCTTTTTTTCATGAACAATTATGATTATTTGTAAGATGGCAATATGTCCTCTAAATGTAATGTAAACATTTCAATAGATTCTATGTTTAAGATAATACCTCCTAAAGCTCTAATAAGGTACTACATCTGACCAAAGAAAAGTTTGAAAGCATTAACTATTATAAAACAAAATTATAGCGATTTAGTAATATGGGCTTAGAAATTGGTATCTAAATTTCCATTAATGTAGTAATTTAGTCCAGAAGAAGCAGTGGCTGCTGAAACCTGAGGCAAATTAAGTTTATGTGGATTTTCCAGTTAAAATGAAGGAGTCTAATTGGGAGAGTGACACAGCTTTGCTGCCCTTCTGCAAGTTTTAGGCAATGCGTCACTTCTTGAGTAGTTCTTTTTTTAATCAAGGTCTGGATTATAAACTTATCTCACACCTCACATGGTTTCACCTAATTATTGTCAATCAGTTGGATTTATGAAGCTGAGGAACATTTTGAGGTGTGGTGCTGCTTTTTACGATGCAGACAGCCATAAAAGAATTGATGATTGGAGCGAATCGCTAATCACACACTGTCCGGGTGAAAGTTAAGCACTGCACTGGTGATTGGAGTAATGCATATTTTGTGCCCTTGTCGTACAACCCTCCCATTTTCTAACTTAGGGTTTTCTAAGTTTTCTAAGGGTTAAGGGTCTTGTCCATGGACCCAATAGTGGTGAACCGGCTTTGGCGGGGCTTGAACCCCGCCTCTAATCAACCACTCAGAGCCTCAACAGCCTGAGTCAACACTTAGTTTCTAGCCGCATGTTTATGTATATAGGGAAACAATCCATACATAATCAATGTTTTAGCCACTTACAAGCTTTATGGTTATATGGTGGGGATCAAATGTCCCCGCAAGGACATTTCCTTGAATGAAAGGTGCAAAAGCTTGTCTTCTGGTTGCTAATGTAAATGTTATAAGTAGATTTTGGTGCAGCATGGCATTAATTAGCGGCATTAATAGTTATGTCACTGAATGTTCCTCGCAAGAATAGTAAGACAAACTACATCAGCAACTAATAAATTAGGTGAATGCAGCTCATACTGTATATACAGTACGGTATAAAATCACGGGCAACATTTTTTAACAGTTACAATATTTCTTTAGGGAGTCAATCTTACATAGAAGTAACATACAGTATATATGTCTGCCTGGGAAAACCGTTCACATGACAATTGACATTTTCTAGTCATTTATAAGCTAGGAATGAACTTGAATACCATTTTTCTTGTGTTCATTGTAATTGCCTTGTTCATCATTCAGTGGTATGACATTAACATGAACTAAATCAGTTTTGAGAATATCACCAGACTTATTCTCACAAGCCACACTCTTAACATTTATTTTATTTTTAATCGATAAATGTAACCAAAAATGACCTTTTCAAAGAAAAGCATAAACCTTTTTTTTTTCTTTCCCCAGAGCTTTTTAGACAGGTAAATTAGTCAGCACTGGCTGTTTCAAACAAACAGTTTTAATGTATAACTTGCTTCAAAAACCTGTGTATTTGAGTGATGTTTAAAACACTAAGGCCGGGGTCACACGGTTCCAAAGATTTGGAAAAGATTAGGAGTATACACTAACTGACTGCCTTAAGCAGATTTCATTATGCCAGAAAAAAAGGATCATACATTTAACAACTGCACCCGATAAGGGATCATAGGCTATGTGATATGTCACTCAGACTGAGGCCAACTGACCTCAAAAAAGAGTAAATTTGCAAGATGAGGAAGACGACGAAGAAACAAATGCAGGACAAGACAGGCAAAACAGGCTGCAGCAGTTTTAATACGTGCGTCTGTGCTGAGAAAGAAACCTGACTTGGCTTTACTTTACTTTCATGATGTACTTTAGTTTTTTTCTCATATTAGTTTCTTCTCTTTTTTAACAGCTCATTGTCATGCATTATATAGATAAATGCATAAATAAATAAATTAATTAATTAATTTAAGGAGACCCAGGCATGGGGGCATTATTGATCCCGTCTCCTCTGTTTATTGGTTACTGATGGTGCTCGTTCCCAGTTGAGTTGGTGACAGACGTACAGCGACAGCCACGATTTGTGCTGACTGGCGCAGACTATGACGGACTGGGCATGATTTATGATACAAAATCTTGTCTAAAATGAGCACTGTACTATACAGCATTTCTGTACTGTGTTGGGCAACTCAAGCAAATCAAGACTTACATAGTTTGTGGCATCAATACCAGCCATCTGATTATTAATTACAAATTTATGTTTATTAGTGCCAGACTCCGGATATAAACTACAGTATTTATTATCTCTCAATGTACAATAACTTCAGACATATTAAAGAAATACAATTTATTAACCCTAATGGATAAATAAGGGTGCTGATTAGTCAGTATATTATGTCAGTGATGAAATTATGTCTAATGAAATAAATGTTTTTATTCACACAGACCTTGATCAGAAATGATCAGAAAATACTGTAGCATGTTATGTCTACAATAAAAGGAGCAAAGACATTAACGGGACATACAATAGCAAATCAAATTTAAGTTCTTTGATTAATGATTTTTAAGAAATTAATGTACAGTACAATTTAACAAAACAAATGTAATTAAATAAACGTTAAAACAAGTTGTTACTAAATGCAGTATGGCTACTATATATATATATATATATATATATATATATATATATATATATATATATATATATATATATATATATATATATATATATATATATAATAATACACCCCTCCACCTTTTGTTACAATACGAATGTATTTGTTTCATTTGACCTACACAGTAATTTCTAGCATTTACAGTAACAATGTATTTCAAATACATGTTTATGTAATACTAAAAAGTAGGCATTTGTCAGGTGCAAACCTTTGGCTAAATTTATAGCTTAGAGTTATCTGGGACAGTGTCACCTTTAGATGCTAAAATTTGTGCCCATTCTTTCTGTCGAACCTACTCAGGCTCTGTTAGATTGCATTGAGACCATTGCTGAGCAGCAATTTTCTTGTCGAGTCTTGCCTCAGTTGCAACCAGACTGAGGTCCTGGATTTGATTTGGCCATTCTAACACATTCAGGTTCTTGGATTTAAACCTCTTCAGCTTAGCATTTGTACTTTTTGCTTAGAACCATTGTTATTATTATTTTTTTTCGTTATAAGATGATATATCCTTCTCAACTGTAACTTTAACCGGTATTTGGCTCCATGCATCTTGCCTCGAATTCACAACATCTCTAATTAATTTAAGATAAAATAAAATAAGAAAATATGAGAAAAATAATTCTTCTGCCACAATGCTTTATTGTAGGGAAGGTGTTTTCAGGACAAGTTGCCGACTGTAGTTGGGCCCAGATACAAAAACACACTTAATACAGGCTATTATTAATTATTTAAATTTCAGGAGAATGTGCAACGGTTAAGTTTTAGGCGATGAATACATGTACGAGATACTGTAGCTCAGTTGCATATAAGGGTTTTTTCAGTTAAAAGTGGTTTTAACCATATTGATAGGCGAATATAATATAAATGTTAACAAAATACACCCAAAAATTATCCACCTAATAGGCATTTAAATTTAACTCATGAAAATGTGTATTTCTATTACTTTCTTTCTAATATGAGTAACCTGAAATTAATCTAAACTGACCCGAAAGTGGATTCTAAAAGTAAAAGATACATTTCATAGAATAAGATTAACATAATCACTTATACTGTTAAACCGGCCAGAAATTCAGCATTGTGCAAATCATTTTTTATTTTAATCAATAAAAAGCTGTGCTGGCTTTGGTACATATTAAGAGAGATCAGAGAAAATACACATATTGCAAGAGAAAAAAAAGATATAAAGAGAAAGATGTGTTTGGTATGAGATGTTCACATTGCGACTTTATGCAATGTGCTGTGTAATGAGGCATGACACGAGTGCGTGTACTCAGCATGGGCTTTATTGTGGGCAATCCAAGGAAAGTAGTCCTAGTTCAATGCAGGACTCAACAAACATGCAGGCACTAACAAAATGAGAGTCCATAATCAGAATAACACAAGTAAGGGACGGAAAATAGGAAACTAGAAGGGTACAAGAGGCTGATAATGATGATGAGGCTTTGTTGTGAGACAAAGGAACAGAAGGATATATTCATTTGAAAAGCAGCACTTAAAAGAAATAGAAAAACATGTTTTCTAGTGGGACTCCTTTAGATGGTGAACCAATTCTCCCATATGGATAAGAGGATGTTTTTTTTTTTAGCTAAATTAAGGAAAGTTGAGCAAAGATCTATTGGCACTTAAACCATATCAAGCAAAAACAGGGATAGTGGCAAAAACAACGTCTGGTATTCTGGTGCTTTGCTACTTGTCTTTGCCTATTCAAGCATATGTTTTTTAGTTGCATTGTAACAGTATTCAAAACATTATATCATTTGAAGAACAAAATTTTCTAAACTGTGAAATATCATTTAGAACAAATAAATAAATTGTTTTTGATTTTTTATTTTGTAATGAGGTTCAAAATTCCCATAAAATATTTTATACCAACATTTACGTCCAATAAGCAACTAGAATGAATACAATAAAGCCAATGGATTTTAACAATGTGATGTGCTTAATTTAACAGTCTTGTACTGTATGTTGATCTGAGTTATGATTAAAAGTTTGGGTGCCCTGCAGTCGTGTTAATTTTAAAATGGCTGGTCTAAAGTAACTGGCTCTTAAACAATTGGCCCTAGCCTGGTAAATGATCCAGAACCACTACTTTGTTCTAGACCTTGAGTTGGAAATCTGGAAGCTAACCCAATGTGGATCCAGTGTAATTAAGAAAACTTATAAGGAGAAATAGCATTTAAAAATTAAAATTAAAGTAAATATGCTAGACATCACTGTACACCAAATTAGTTGGTGTTTTACCCTGACCTAATACTTCATGGCCATGAACATTATGACTCTTGACAGCTAACAGTAAAATTGTTTCATTGACTTTGTCACATCTGGCTTCCTTTCAATAAACTATATTTTGTGTAGATTCTTGCAAATTGATTGTGAAAGCATGCTGGCTGACCTATCCCTGAGACAGCCGCTTGGCATAATGATAAACATTGGCAAAAATGCAGAATGCATAATGAAAAGAACCATAAAGTAAATGATAACAACTGATAAAAAAAAAAAAAAAAAATCTATATTTTGTGTTTGAAAAAACAGACTGCAACACTGTGCTGACATTCTGCCAATCATTACTCAAAGCCATATGATGGATATATTTGCCAATGTCAAGAAGGCAGTTTGTCACTGATGAGAGATCTGTTGTTGACTGTCACTTGATTGGTCAAATGACTTCTTCCAATGTGCCAAGGAAGACAAACATGGCCATAAATCTAGTGCATCTGTCTGTCAAGTGAAAAATAGGATTATAACCTTATATATATATATATATATATATATATATATATATATATATGTATATATATATATATATATACACACACAGTATACACAATTATATGTTGCATTCACAGTGCATCTTTCATCATTGATGCACACTGGAGTACGTCTCTTTTAATTAACATTGTTTTATTCACAACATTCCTTTAAAGATTGATTAATTAAATTGATGCCCTTAAGCAAGTGTATGTTTTTGTGTATTTCATTATTTTCATTCTTAGCTTAAGGTTGCTGTATCTCTCTTCACACTCATTCATAATGTTTTTTTTTCCAACCACATTCTTTCAGGGAAGAAACTATCCTTCCATGTTTTAATAATGCATTGGATGTTTCTTAACACAGTTTGAGTAATTTTAATGTTTCCTTTACTTGATTGCTTTTGGTCAGAATTTGTGCCTCAATCAGGAAACATTACAGTCATAACAGGCATCTCTAATGCATCATTAACGCCATGTTGTAAAAATATTGCCCCCTGGCTTACAATATGTCGAAGTAAGTTCAGTGCCTATTGGCCTAATCCGATCATCTGTGTTTACTTTGTCATTTTTTAGGTAAATATAATAACCTGTGGTTGTATTAATAATTTTTTTTATAGCATACAGCTATAATAGATAGTAATACATCTCTGTATTCATCACAAATTATACTTGAGATGTGACACAAGTTTTAAGAATGCAGTGAACAGTTCAGCTAAAACATCAAAAGGTGTTTGATTGGCTGCCCATGAATGAGGGTGGAAAGGATATTGGTTCATAAAACCAAATTTGCCAAACTGCACCAAAATACTTAATGTACTTAATGTGTAGTTTGGCAATACACAACACATATTTAATGTTTTCTTTTATTGCTTCAAATTTCTCATTCACAAGACATAACGACCTAAGACATACTGTATCTGAAAGTAGTAGTATAAATAGTTGTTGTTCTTTCAGCTGTTCCCAGCAAGGGGTCGCCACAGCAGACCATCTGGTCTGCACATACAAGCTTGGCACACGTTTTACGCCGGATGCCCTTCCCGATGCAACCCTTTCATTTTATCCGGGCTTGGGACCAGCACTGCATCCAGTGGCTGGGGTTTGGGCACTGGCTGGGAATCGAGTCCGGGCTTTTCACATGGCAGGCGAAACACCTACCACTGAGCCACCAGTGCCCTGGAAGTTATGAATTATTTATATAATATGTTTGATAAGAGTCACAGATATTCAATTTTAATAATCATACAAAGAAGAGCAAATAAGCACAAGACCAAACCAGCGAGGTGGATCTGTAAATACTAGGGATGCACCGAAATGAAAATTCTGGGCCGAAAACGAAACCGAAATTTTTGGATGCACTTGGCCGAAAACCGATACCGAAACCGAAAATGTCTTCATTAAAAAACATGTTTAAAATATATTTTTTTTGTTTGTATTAAAAAAATGTTGCATATTGCAACTTTGCTGTCCTCATCTGAAACTTTGAAGTGCTTCCAAACCGCCGACATACTCCGTGTTTGATGCGTAATGACAGCGCGAACGAGACGGGAGGATGGGAGAGGCGTGGCGACAATTTCGGCTTTTATTTTCGGCGCTTTCTTACGTTTCGGCCGAAACCGATAAAGCTATTTCGGCCGAAAATTTTCGGCGGCCGAAATTTCGGTGCATCCCTAGTAAATACTATTTCAAGGTTAACATTATGAAAGTTATACCAAATGGTATACCAGCTGTTATAGGAAGAGACAAGTAATATGGGCACGTATAAAAGTGAAGCCCCAGGATTTCACAACAACTATCCAGGAGTAACATGAGTTGGGAATTTGTAAATCAAACCACTGTTGCCCCAGAGTAATTGGGAGGAATTTTATTGTGTAAGATGTACTGTATATCCTATTAGATTTTAAATACATTCCCTGTCCTACCCCAACCTCAAACCTCATGACCATGACCATCAATGTGAATATCATGAAACTTTTCACCTGCACATTGTCACATATTACTAATGTATTACTCCCCATACTGTTTGTTATTGCAAGGTATTAACTTAACAACACCCAGCTTGTCCCTTGTACTTTCTCTACAAGTAACATCTACTCTATTAAAGGTCAATGCTGATCCAATTGGCTTGAGATTGTCTAACATTGTTTTTGGTTCTGCAAAGGCTCTCAAAAACTTTTAGGTTGTTTATGAAGCCATTTATCCAGCACAACAAACAACTCTTCTTGCAGTATGAGAATGAAAAATGGAAACGGTTAGCTGTTTTATGTTGCCTGACATCACATCTTGCTAAATTCAATGTCAAGCTACAGTCAAAGGCACACACAATCTGTGATCTGATAACAGCTGGGCATACTTTCCAGGAAAAAAAAATAATAAAGCACCTAAAAAAAAAACCTTCTTAGAGATAGTCCGCACTCATAACTACAGCATATCCAGACAACAAAGGATATTTTCCTGTCATGTCAGTTAGATAGAGAAGAAAACAGGAAATTTCCTGGCATCACTCTTAGGGAAAACAAACTCTTTTCATTTAGAATCCATTCCTCATCAAGAATGCAACAGCTTTCAGATGAAGCCAGGCATGTCCTCTAATGAGAAAATGTTTCCCTTTTTTTTTTTTTTTTTGCAATTTTTTGTTTTGATTGATGCATATGGAAATGTGTCAGCGAGAAAAGCTGAAGATTGTGAACCATTTCACTTTATGAGCGGAAAGTTCTGCCTAAAACAGATTTACCAACATATATCCTGACTGGCTCCTGAGTACGACAGGCATATCGTCGAGAGAATGTTAAATCAAATCCCAATGATGCCACAGCCATCTGTGGCCAGGAGTCAAAGGGAGCAAAACTATCTGTTCTTGCTGGGTGGGAAGGATGGCATTTCTATGTTCTCTGTCAATAAGAGTGACACTAGCTATCCATGGCTGTTTGTGAGCTTATGTACAGTATAAAAAGAGATACAGTAAGTTGCTCTGAGTGTGTTAGGCTTTCTGTCAGAGTTAGTAATAGTTCTTGACAATACCTTGGGATAGTATAACATATAAGGCTATAAGGGAGGTATAGTATATGGAATAGGCATGCAATAGGCAGGTAAAAGTTGACAACATACAGTAGTCATCCAACTTACGTGTATATTCTCCAAGCTTTTTCCACTAGTTTTAGACATAACTGTGTGTGATATAGCACCAACATAAGAGCTAATGTCATTTGTATTTGCCAGATTTTAGCAAAATTTCCAGCCAAACCACACAAAAGATCTAAAACTATAATTGTATCTTGGAAAGGGGAAATATGTTTTCATTCGTTTTCTTAGACTTTGTGTGGGAAACAAGTTGACTCCGCACTGTTCATCCGCACTACATACAGTAATCCCCCTTTTCCTCTCACAATCTTTTCAACATAGATTATAATAAAAATAGTTTTCCATTAATTCCTCCAATGAAATATACAGTATGTGTGACATAACGTTTTAAAATATTGCTGTATTTTTATGAATGCTGGATATGTGACCAAACAACCACTATCATCCTGGCCCCTATTTAACCCTGTCCTTTTACTTATTTTGTCATACCCTATTATTATGGCCTGAGCTCTCTCCCTCACTTATCGTCTATACCGCTTTATTCTGTGTTCAGGGTCGCGGGGTGCATAGAGCCTATCCCAGCAGACTTACAGTAGGGCACGAGGCGGGGTACACCCTGGACACATACACACAGTCACACACTCATTCACACACTGCAGGCAATTTGGGAGCACCAATTAGCCTTATCTGCAGGTTTTTGGACTATGAGAGGAAAACTGGAGTACAAACCAAGCATGGAGAGAACATGTAAACTCCATGCACACAGAGATGGGAATCAAACCCGAACCCTGGAGGTACAGTACAAGGCGAAAGTGCTAAACACTACGCCATCCCAAAAGCCTGATCTATGATCCATATAGTCCTGATGTATACTATTTAATCTTATTTTTAATTATCATATTGATAAAATTGATTTTGTTTCATTTGCATCATAAAAAAACCTGCCTTAGAGCCCATATAATGACTCTGCCATATCTAATGGCTACCTAGTCACTAGACTAAATTGCAGCAACCATTTAGTATAGTTTTCCTGCGAATGGAAATAATGTTTGAGTGCAATGCTGAAGGTTAAACTTTATCTGTCATTCATTGCATTGGAGTTAATAGAACTCTAATTTGAGGTGTTGTACTGACAGAATTGAAAGAGATTAGTGTAATTATGTATATAAGTATATTGGTCTTTCCAGTAGTGAACTGTGGCTTTCCGACTTTAGCCTTCAGTGATTCTGTGTAACGATAAGCAAAAGTCATGGCTCAGGAGTAGTAGTAACTTTGGTTTTGAAGGTTGCTATGTTTCTGGAACAGTGAGGTTAAAAAAGGCATGACATTTCGAAAAAGAATTCAAATTATAAACATATAATCTGGTACACACATGTAAACAGTAGCAAACTGATCACAATTCCCTGAACACAGTAGGAAGGAACATCTTCCCTTATTAAAAAAAAAAAAAAAAAGCATGCTTAGGTAAACTGATATACTGAATACAGTATATACATCCACTAAAGGTATACCAAAACCCAACTTATTAATTAAAAAACTTAATTAATCTAAATGTATGCCTTCATTCGGTTACATGACCTGAGCCCTCTGTCCAATTTCAGCAGATCCTCCCGAAAACCCTCAGCCTCTAGTGTTCAGTAGCAAGATTTCACTCACTAACCCTTCATACCACTTTATCCTGTATTCAGGGTCACGGGCACCTGGAGCATATCCCAGGAGGCTTAGGGCACAAGGCAGGGTGCCAGTCCATCGCAGGGCACATACACACATACTCATCAAACACACTATGGTCAATTTGGGAACACCAGTTAACCTAATCTGCAGGTTTTTAGACTGTGGGAGGAAACCGGAGTACCTGGAGGAGACCCACCAAGCACGGGGAGAACATGCAAACTCCTTGCACACAGAGACAGGAATTGAGACTGGCCGGGAATCGAACCCAGACCCTGGAGGTGCAAGGTGACAGTGCTAACCACTACACTACTGTGCCACCCTAGAATTCATTCATTCCTCATAATTCTTTATGCTCCCAGAACCATCACAAGTTGAGTCCTAGAATATGCCCGTGCCTTCAGGGAAGAAAAGCTCCATTGATGTGATAACCTGGCCACTCATACATTCAGGTCGAAAGCTGACTTCATTTTACTGCCACATAATGTTGCTGAGCCTAGACCTGACCTGAAGCAAGGCCAGATCATAACACTGCCTCCAGAGGACTGTACACTATGCTAAATGGATGTACAGTATCTCTTGTATCCTTGATGCACCATCACTCTGAAATAGGGTCAATCTAAACCCATCAGACCACATAACCGTTTTCCATTGCTCTAAAGTCCAATCTTTATGCTCCCTAGCAAATTCAAGCCTTTTTGTCTGATAAGCCCCAATAACAGGTTTTCTTATGGACATGCAACTGTTTAGTCTCAATACTGTGAGTTCTCATCACATTATGTGCATATGGAAATACTCTTACCTCTACTTTCACTATTAAACATAACTGTTTTTTACTGTCGATTTTTTTTTTTACCATGAAAGTTTTTATCTCAATTCATATTTATTTCAGACCACATTTCTTCCACAAAAGTTGACAGTTCTGCACTATTTTCCCAAGTTTATAAAAAGTGTTGAAGGGTTCTTAAAATCAGTTCCAGTAATTTCCTTTTTTTTTTTTTTCGTTTTCTTTTATTTATGCAGCCCAATAATCTGTCCATTCTGAAATGTCAACGTTTGCTTTGGCCAGGCAGTGTACTGTATATAAACTGGATGAGTTTATAGTTTTCAACTATTGATAGTTTAAAAACATTCTGACTTTCCCTAAGTGAACTGTGTTTCTCTCTTGCATGCATATTAACTAGAAGAATTTTTCTAGCTTAACTACATGTCTTGTTACATAAAAGGTGAGAAATTGCATGTAATTGCATTAGATTAGATTAGACTAAGGCACTCAAGCAACACAGCTTAGGCAATATTTCCTATAAATATGTAATATTTCATAGAAAGTGCTGATGGAAAGTTGTCAGGCCTTTCTAAGCTTCTGCATTTTGTAATGTTGCACACTCATCTAAAAATGGTTCAAATATTTTTTAACCGAGAGTGATTGATGATTCGTTTTGTATAATTCCATTTATGAATAATCGTTGTCTTTCTCTCACCAAGCTTCTTGCTGATGGTCTTGTAGGCCATTGCAGCCGTGTGCAGGTCTACAATCTTGTTCCTGATGTTATTTGGCAGCTCTTTGGTTTTGCCCATGGTGGTGTGGTTTGAGTGGAGGGTAGAGATTCTTTGGACAGGTGTTTTTTTTAGACATAACAAGTTGTTGTTAGGAGCAAATTCTTAAATGAATCTGTGTACTGAGCACATACCTAGTCTGTGGCAGCTAGAATTATTGTTGGTCGTTAGGGGATAAAATAATTATTTTACTCACTGAAATGCAACTTAATTTATAACATTTATATATTATGTTTTTTTTTTCCTAGATTTTTGATTGATATTCTGTCTTTATCTTTTACAATAAACCTATGATAATATTATAGGCACTCCATTTTTTGGCAAACTTACAAGATCTACAGGGGATAAATAATTATTTTCCCAACTGAATAGTATTCAGATCTTTTGTTATGACACCTTTTCAGCTCTGGTGCATACTACTCCTATCAATCATCTTGACATGCTTCTACAATTTACCCCTTGCCTTATTGAACTCATTGGTCATAATTTGGAAAGGCACACACCTGTCATGTATGTCAGAGTGAAAACAAAGCCATGAAGTCAAGAGAATTATCTATAGACCAGAGAGATAGGATTGTGTCAAGAAACAGATCCGAGGAATGATAAAAGATTTTTTTCAGCATTTAAAATGCAGAAGAGCACAGCAGCCTCCATCATTCTCAAATGAAAAAGATTTGCAACAATCAACAACAGTCTTACCAGATCTGGGTGCCCAGAAAAACTAAGCAATTGGGGATGGAGGGCATTGGTCAGACTTGTACCCAAGAACCCAAGGGTCATTATAAATGAGGTCCTGAGTTCTTTTGTGGGGATGTGAGAGCCTTACAGAAGGACGACCTCTACTGCAGCCCTCCACCAGTCAGGCCTCTGTGGTAGAATGGCCAGATAGAAGCCATTCTACACTTAAAGGCATATGACAGCAGATGCTGAGAGTTTGCCAAAAAGCCCTTAAGGGCTCTCAAAAACAAAGTTTAATGGCACAACTATTCGGAATAGGAATTCTGATATTGTGCATCACCTTAGTAAAACCATTTCTATATGATTTTGAATCTGTTAATCTGTTGTGTGCATAGAGTTGTGCACGTTCTCCTGGTTCTCCTGGTGTGTTTGGTCTCGTTTTGGGTGCTTTGTTTTCCCCCCATAACCCAAAGATATGCTTTGTATAGTAGGTGTTTTCAAATTGCTCGTATTGTGTGACATTGTGAGTGGGTGTGTAAATATATGTGTGTGAGTAGGTTGTCAGAGGTTGGGTTCCTCAGTGATGTAATGGCCTCTTACAGCAGTGATCGCCGGCATGAAGCCATACTGTACAGTAGGTCACTGCAGCCAACCATAATTTGCAGTGATGGTTTAAATAGATAGATAAAGATAAATAAGGAAAGACTTTCTTCGTTTAATATGCCTGAATATATGGAAATAATGTTGAATCTCTTAAATTACAAAGGTCACATGTATATGTGTGAGAAAATCTTAAACCCTCCACCAGTCTAAGTGATTAATGAAAGGTTTACAAAAGTTGACTGTTGAATCTTTATCTCTCATGAATGTGTGAACCCCTCCTGACTTTTTCATTTCCGTTTTGTTCTTGTTGCTTACAAGTGATAAGAGTGTTAAATTACACACTCTGCCAACCTCACACAGCCAGATATGAGCGCAACAGGAGAGCTTTTAAAATGCATATGACACGCACACACACAGCTGTGCAAATAAGTATTGTCAGGTTTTGTTAAGTGATCCAATCTACTCTGATTGTATAAAGACATAGGGCGGTGTTGTCAGGCTGAGAAGCAGTGTGTGGGCCCATGCTTTTGTATAGTCTTGTGGACCAGTGTTCCTCAAAAGAAGATCTCATAAGATCAAAATATGAGAACTGTATAATGGGGGGGGGGGGGGGGGGTTTATTTATTAAGTAATAATATATTTAAAGGGTTTAGTTGAATCTGTATGTGCTGTTAATGGAGAAAATGACAAAATCATTATACCTTAATTTTTTAACAAAATAAATACACATATCTGATTGGTTTAAAGATTAGACAATGTATTTATGTAATATAAATGTATTTGCTTTCAAAGGTATTCTGTGGCAGAACAACTGTCTGTGGCTACTATAATATAGTCATATATAAAAGATTGTATTTCATTAATAAATTACACATGTTAATCATTTACATGGCTGTGGGATAAGAAGATGAGAAATATAACAGGCTGTGCTGTCACTGGAAAATAATCAGATTTTAAGTACCATCACACTGTCATTAGATTAGTTCCTATTACAGCATATCCCTGCAATCCTTTAACTTTACATATTGCTCCATCTAATACAAAGAGCTATGAGAGACCAGTATGAAAGATGATGAAGAGACGAGGTATCTGTAAATGGGTCAAGGTAAAGGTGAACATGATGTTAAAGAGATGTTGAAATGGGATAAATCTTTACAAGATTAAGCACTTTATGAGTGAGCATGTGAGGAACCACAGTGCAGTGCATGAGCACTGACATAGAGATGAGCTTAAAAGCAGGTGTGCAGAGAGGAGTAGGCACAATGCCTGTAATGGATTCAGGTTTATGGCTAATAACAAATTTGAACTCGTCTGCTTAATACTAACACACATACAGTACAAAGTCACACACAAGCTTTTAGCCAGAGGAGGCTGATGTACTGTAGGAAAAAAGCCATAGTTTAAACTCGCAGTACTGCATACGATATAGACAAAAGAAGGGTCTCTTTTGCTTTTCTGTTTATTTTTTTTCTTTTTTTTCATCTAATAACTATTTGAATTAAATCTATATAAATGAAAGAAAGGTTTTGTCTGTACATTGGTCAGAACTCGCTCTTTCAATATCATTACATTTCATACAGTACGTTGGAGGACCAGAAACCAATCTCAGAAAATGTTTCAAAATGTTGAGTAGAATTATGTACCGCATGTGCCTCAAACTGTGGGAACATTCACCTCCTCATGCTTTGAAGTGTCTTTAATCGACCCCTGGACAGAATTTAATGAAACTTTTGCAGACTACTGAACATGCAAATACAAAAATATCTCCCTGACATGAATGGCCCCTCCTACTAGTGTCTACTATACTGTATATAAAAATATCTTTTAAACATAATGTTATCAAGCTAAACTGACTGAACAGAATTTAAGCTTATAAAAAGTTTAACCTGCACCATAAGTGAAATATTGAGTAAAAACAACATGATGAACAGGTATGTGCTGGATTTAATAATATACTTTAAAATAAGGTAATAATAAGCTACTTGCTCAATGTAAACAAACACCTGAACCAGTAGATATTGGAATATATAACTGAATATTTTAACGACTGAAACAACAGTCAAAAAGTAACATAGCATAAACAAGGCTTATTATACTCAAACTTTTATTTTTATCAAATTTGATTTGTTTGTATTAACAAGTTAGGCAGAGAGTTCTGCCATACATGAAGACAGGCAGACATGTACATGGGCTTCACCCTGAAATAATGATCTGATCAAACCCTATTTTTAGCTTTAACCTTTTAACTATTTTTACAAACTCTTGACGGGTACTAATTGTAGTTGTTTATAAATAAGAGAAACATTTACTTATTTGTTTATTAGTTTATTTTCTGTATGTCATAGTTGATCATTTAAATGCATGTTGATTTTCTACACAAAATGAAAAATTTTGTCAAATTACTCTGGCATTTCGTTTAAGTGATGGAATCTGACATTTTTAAGCAGTATAATCAAACACATTTGATTTGCACTGCAAATCTATTATAAGATAACTCAAGACACTGTTTGGTTTCTGTTTTTTACGTATTGTGACTCTGGGGTTAACTACTGGTGGACGGGGCAAAAGGAGAGTGGAGGGGAATGCGCCACCTGCTGGGCAAACTATTTATGCATTTCTAGGGTAACATTCGTACAGAGATAAAATGGACCGCACTACCCAATATTTATTTATTTAACATTTGAACTTAGTAGGGTGGGTAACAATAAATGACATTTTTATGGACAAAAAGTACAAAATCATAAAGAGTTAAAGAAAAGTAAAAAAAAAAAAAAATCTCAAAGCTGTTTGAATCTTTAGAAAATGTAGAAAATGAACAACTTTAGAAACTGCACAAAGCAGGTGTTCAATAACACGCATGCCTTTATATTTTCATAAAGAAGATATCACAGTCTCCTGAGTTCTGTGATATGATAGCTTATTTGAACCAAGGCACTATTCCAAGTTGTCAGTATCCACAGAAAAAAGATGCATCCTCAGCTACAGTACAGTATAAAAAAGGCTTCTAGGGACATCCTGTCTAGGTTGTATTAAAATCTTTATTTTTTTCTGCAGAGGTACGTTTTAATTATGACACACCTGCTTTCGACTAGCTGGAGAGCAAATACAAAACTTTTTCTAACAGGATTTATTAATGCGGCATTTGTAGAGAAAAAAATGCTTATTTACAATGGAAATTTTTAACGGTTGGAAAAGACTACAAAAGAAACATGATTAGAGTAGGTTTAAGGTTTTTTTTGTGACTAAATTGTACTGACTGATTATTGGGGTTTAAATCCAGATTGATTAAATTTACAAACATTTTAATGACAAAGTTTATATGGTTATGCTCAAATGGACAATGACAAGCAATCCTGGAGAATGGTGTATTGTTGAATATTCCTTTCTGATTGGTATATAACGCAGCTATGACAATACTTTTAGACTTCAGATTTCTTAATTTTTTTCTTAATTTAATTAATCTAATGTTTGGAAAATCACATTAACACAAGAAGAAACTGTGCTGTGGTGTTATTTTAAATTCATACACTGTCATATTTTCAAATCAAAGAATTTTACCCTATTTAATTTGATAAAAGGTTTATAAAGCTTATCAGTCTAATCAGGAACTTGTGATTCATTATTAATATTGATTTGCATCAGGTCTATATATATATATATATATATATATATATATATATATATATATACAATTTTTTTTTACTCATGACAGAACAACAAAAAAACACTTTTGCATGCACATATTAATCAGGTTTTGTATTTTTAAGACATGATTTAGTTGCTTAGTGCAGTGGAAGCCCGTTAGCCCTATCATCACAAGTGCAATTCCAGGGTTGATGCTACAGTAGTCTGTAGACTTCAGTCTAGCCTTCTAAGGAGGAGGGATGGGGTGGTGTGGTGTGGGATGGGAGGAAGTTCTGGGGATGTGTACTCCCACATCAATCATAGTGACACTAGGCAACCATGGGTGTCTGTGAGCTCATGCAAGCAGAAAGGGCAGAAAGTGTTTTCCTCCAAGTGTGTTATATCGCTCTCTATGCCCTCTATAGTTGGTAGCGATACTGATGGGGGGGGGCTGCCTTAACAAGACAGGTGGGAATTGGACATGACTAAATTGGGTAGAAAATTAGGGGAGGCATATGATTTGTTGATCTATTCTGTTTTTAATGAAAAGTTGAAAAGTTTGAACAGGTCACCTATGGATACAAAACAAAGCACAAGGCTTTTCTTAAATTGATGATGGAGATGGTACAGTAATTTATAAGCTGTTTATTATATGCGACTTAGGTTCAGAACTGATGATAAATACGCCACTGCTTACAGTATGTGTTTTATGGAGAAAAGATGCCCAACACTCTCTCAGTGGAACGAATACCACTGGCATCAGGCAATTTGTCATACCCTTCCCTCCATATATCATCAAGCTTACAACTTGAAGTATATGTATCATGAAAAACAATGTAGTCTCTAGTCCTGACCTAGAAACGATGGTCTTCACATGCAATTCTCTATACATGTTAAACAATTTTAACAAATAGATTTGTCACTTTCTGTCTTTAATATACAGTATTTATTTAGCTGCATCTTGGCCAGGATTAGCATGGATCCAGAGCTCATCACAGGAATATACTGTACCTTGGTCATGAGACTGTACAGACAAACAATAAGACCTTTGGGCAATTTACAGTAGCCAATCTGCCTACAGTACCAGGATGTGTTTCAGAGTTTGGAGGCAACCAGAGAAACTGGAAAAGATCCTAAAAAGTGTGAATATGTAAAACGGCAAAAAGCCAGCTAAGGATAAAACTAGATGCGTCACCCAGCAGTGTGATCCAGTAGGCTCACAGAATATATAGTAATATAGTAAGAATGTACACGTAAGAGCTAAACAGCACAGACACAATGACCTGAGGAGAGGTCTTCCATGAAAATGGGGTTTTTATTGTATGTTAAAGGGTTAGGGAAGATTCTGAGCAAAGACTGTGGTGTTAGGGCAAGACAAAATAAAAGACTATGTGTATGAAGTGAGTGTGTGCAAGTATGGGTAAGAGGCAGTGCCCAGCGGGCATAAGGGCAAGAAGCTGGTGAGAGATGGACATAAAACGGAGGCGGCTCTCGCAAGCTCCTCAGCAGCATATTCATGGTAAAGGCCAGAAGGATACTCACAGTTCATTGAGAAACCCCAGGGGCTTTAGCCATTATATAGCACCAGCCATGTCATGTTTAGCGGCCCCGTTTCCTCACATACCTACTGATGGGGAGGCCGCATGGCAAATGAGCTCGATAGTGTAGTGAACGAGAAGAGAAAAAATTTGGGTGTGTGCACCCGTCACTGGAGGATCTGTGAGTTCAGTACTCTGCAAAAGTCTTGCGCTCCCTCTTATTTCTTCATAAAAATAAGAGAGGTTGGAACAGATGAGAGGGGAAATGTGGTTGCTGCTGAGGTTGTTCCATAAACAAGCAATGCTTAAATAGTATCCTTAGGCACTTTGCAGCCTGTCACAAGATTTTTCTTTTTATTTTATCTGAACAATTTTTTTTTTAGTTTATTATGAAAAACGTTAGTAGTGGTTTAAGACTTTTGCACAATACTGTATATTTTGTTTGCAAGGCATGCATGGTACATTTACTGTTTTCAATAATTTACCTTTAGTTATTTCTTAATTTTAGCTTTATGCTTTATTCTGGTCAGTAAGGCACCTTCACTGCCCCTTACACAAGTTATTTTGTGTTACCTAAGGTTGTGGGAAATCGGATATATTTTACACAATTGCTACCAAACATTGAACTGATGTTTGAAAGTTAATACAGAGAGTTCATTATGTTACAGATCAAAAGCTCTGACTAACCAATGGCTTAAGTGTACATGTTTCTGCAGGTTGGCTGTTCAGCTGAGCAATGCTGATATCTCCCAGGGAAACATGATTATCATGCTGTTTGCTTTGAAGCATTTAAAACGAAAATTACTTGGTTATAAATTGTGCCGGTGATGCACATCTTTATCCAATGTCTTAAACATTGCTGCTGACTAAGAATTTGTTGCTTGAAATATGGGGGAAAAAAATCTGTTTTGTTTTACCATGGTCTCGAAATTACATTAATTAAACTATATTTTAATTGTCTTTGAGTCCCTGGGCAATAATTAAATGTATTAAAGCACAAAAAAAAAAAAATCCAAGTACAAGTACTAAGACTGATTTATACTGCAAAAAGTATGTTGCAGTGAACAATTTTCTTGAGAACTGTAACTGGAGTAGACGTAGTTACTTCTGATGGTATACTGTATCATAAAGTCCAGGATAGGACAACAGAAGACAAAGAAGACAAAACTTTGACAACAGACAGAGTGATTGTGTGCAAATGTAGCAGAAGATATTTCAATTTCCAACTGCAACTAGTTGCAGAAGCAATGATTGAAGTAAATGTGTAACAGTAATGACTGTACATTAGTGCAGATTTATAGTGATAAATATAGTCTGTACTAACATTATGACAGTTGAGAGTAAAAGGATTAGGGTTTGTGTAGCAGCTTCGGGAAGAACAGTTGCAAGTCGAGTTTCCTGGTGACTAGAGGCAAGTTTGTAAAGCAGCTGGTTTTTCATCTGTATCTTTTGCTAGAGGGAAGATGCTGCAATATGAGTTACGTTTATATTCAGTGGTGTCAGGGGACATTTTTAAAGCTATTTTCTGGATATATTTGATGTACTGAAATTTCACTGATGGCAGATCATGTCTAATTATTTCTGAGACCTTGCACACAAGCTGTTCAAGTTTCCTTTTGATGTGTGAGACAGTACTTCCATACTATTCTGTGATGGAGAATTTCAGGACAATAACCGGGGACTTGTGACGCAGCAGTGCTAGTTATTGCACTACGGTGGCATCTGTCCTCAATACATAATCTAACTGAAGTCATTCACTGCACATTTAGGGAATTTGCATCAAATGTAGGTTTTTCATGCAATAACACTGTAATAGTTTCAGACATGCTGTGCATATACAAAATCAAGATAATAACCATCATCTTTTTTCACATATACAGTACTTTCCTCTTCCTTTCCCTGTTTACCAAAGTGTTCTTTGAACTTTTTATGTTGCGTCAGAGGAACTGGTCCTGAATACAGATCAGGTGGGCCTCTGATGTCCCTCTTCTATATTTTACCTTCCGACACTGTTTTTCTTTCTTTTTTTTTGCACCCTTATGTTTTATAATTAATTTTATCATGCAATATTTCTCAATCTAAATTCATTGCACTATTGATATCCTTTATGGTCAATGATTTACAATGCTAAGAATGAAACACTAATTCTCTATGACTCAAAATTCTTAGCTTCCTTATTCCATGTTTTTTTTTGCTTACTTTACAAGTTGGAGAAGGAGTTTGATTCAAATGCTAGAAAATCACCGCACTGCAGTGTGTCATTCAACACACCTGGTACAAATCAATTTAATCATCTAATCTGGTAATGATGTCTTGCTGTTAAATAAGACAAAACACAAATCGCTGCATGGCTCTAGTTCTCCAGGACTCAATCGTATATCCTATGCTTTATCCAGCTAGCATTTAAGGGATAAACTGTTTAATTTATATGTTTTTATTTAACTACATCCTCTCATAATACTTTAAAGCTCCTTTCAGACATGCACTCCTTTTCACTAATCTGACAGCATCTTAATGTGTCGGCTTCATGTCTTTAAGTACCTTGGTGACTTTTCCACTAAAGTCAGAACGGCAATCTTAGTCAGGCCTAGTAACTTTTACAATTTACATTTGACATGGCACAAGTCTGAACTACATGCAGTCACAAGTTAGAGATAGGAACACAAGATTGCAATGTACTGGCATAGGACTGAGAATTTTATTTTAAAATTAGTTTAAATGAATAAACAGTGGCTGGCAAAATACACAAATCCTGTACCTGAATAACTTAGATACCCTAGGCAAAATATTACTCAAGTAGAAGAGCTCCATTTCTACTTAAGTAAAATTACAAAAGGACTTACCTTTAAAATTATTAATTGTTTATGTTTGTCAGCTCATTGTAGCCCTCTCTCTCTCTCTCTCTCTCTCTCTCTCTTTCTCTCTCTCTTTCTCTCTCTCTGCACTTCCCAACTGCACACTGTCTGCACCCGTCACTGATTTCACATGCTACATACTGTAATGTGGGGGAAGGCAAATCATGCAATTATACACAATTGTCAGCAGGTGGCTTCAAATATTACATACTTCCATGGTGATGTAATGCAAATTGCAGAAATGTAGAAAGTATGGATATTATCTGTAGGATGTAGTGGGATAAAAGTGAAAGTATCCACAAATAAAACTACAATATTTATATAATGTACATACATACATTGTGTACCTAATTTTTTCCAGGGGAATAATAATAATAATAATAATAATAATAATAATAATAAAGGATGTATCGATACTGAAGCTGGTATCTAATTTCAGGCATATACTGTATACTTGTATTTATACAGAATGCTCCACAACTAATGACTAATAACATATGATACATGGTGACATAAGTCTACAGAATGCTGTACATTATTACTTTTGTTCAAATAAGAATAAAAAAAAGAGAAAAACTAACTGTTTATGACACACTGGATGTCAATGCTGTAGGTTCCTACAGAGTACCAAATAACATGTATTTGTTACTCTTTATAGTCTGCTTCCCAGAATGAGCCGATGAAGTGCAGAATATTAAAAAAAGAAAATGATGTAAATCTCAGTTACATTTAATTCCAAGTGAATTCTGACTACACATAATTTTCCCTACATTAAACTGACATCTTATAAATGCAAGCCTCTTACTTATACAGTCAAGTCCAAATGGGGCCCATAGTGAATAACAATTGCAATACGCCATGTTACCAAGATCATACCATCTCTCTTCCTTTCTCTCTCTCTCTCTCTCTCTCTCTCTCTCTCTCTCTCTTGAATTCAGGATGAACTGTGCAGTGTCTGACAGGGGCCCTTTTCTTTTAAAATGTAGCTCAATCACTGTTATATACTCCAATATTAAATGCTCGTGTGTGTGTGTTTTAAATCTTTTTAAAATGGCGGTTTTGTGACATGACAGACATCAGTGATATGACTTCTATAAATAATAGAATTCTCAGCACTTGCCGTCCATTTTAACCGAAACTCAGGCACATGCATAATAGAGGCAGGATCAAAACTGTATATGCTTTATTTCATTTATATATAAGCATACATTAAGTTCCACTGTTTATATTGAGCATTTATTATTCAACTAGCATAAGTAACAGTCATTGATGGGAAAAGATTTTGTAAAAATAGTTAAAAGTTAAAAACTAAAAATAGGTTAAAGCTTTAATGTAATCAGTGATATTATTATTTTATACAAACATTTCTGCCTGTCTTTCTGCATGGCAGAACTCTCTGACAATCTCATTAATACAATAACATACAATAACTAAACACTTACAGTGGAACCTTGGAACTTTGGATGAGCATAATTCCCTCCGGAAATGGGCACCAAACCAAACCAAAGCAAATTTTCCCATGAGAAATAATGAAAGCCCAAATTATTTGTTCCACAGCCCCAAAAAAATAATTACATAAAATAGTTAATACAAAATATAAATAAAAAATAAAACAAATGAACCTGCATTTTTTTAAGTAAAAATAAATCCCGGCCCCGGATAAGTGTTTCCATTTATGCACGCAGACGCTGTGTGTGTTTGTATGTATGTGCTGTATTTACAGCATTCTGTATAAATGCTGTAAATATGTTTGTGTGTTTGTGTATGTGCTGTAAAGCTCTCTTATTTAAGTTGAGTTTCACGCACACGCACACACACACACACACACACACACACACACACATTAATAGAAAGATTATAAAACATAATAATATAATTAGCAAGGAACACCGCTAATGACATTTGTGTGAGTGTATACTAACGGAATCACTGCTGTAAAGTAAAACAAACAAAAAAATGGACCTGCACCTCACCTTTGAAAATAATTGCATCAGAGCAGTGTTTCTGTGTAGAGCAGAGAATGTGTGTGTGTGAAGCTGAGAGGCGAAGGGAGTGGGGGAAGGGGAGAGTGTGTGTGTAAAGGCAAAAGAAGCGGTGTGTGTGTGTAAGATGGGGCATGATGTCAAATTACGTGTGCGCACACACATAACGACAGGCTGATACAGACAGGGAGAAAATGGATCTTTTGCTTTACACGCGTGCATACACGTCTGTTATAAGAAACAGTACACACGCTCTGTACACACGCACTTACAAACACAAAATAAAATATGTTTTACGCACGGATGTTGATTATACCAGTAAGAGACGCGCACTGACACCCAGATTACCCACAATTCCACAGCGCAAGAGAGAAAAAATTCAATTCAATTCAATTCAATTTTATTTGTATAGCGCTTTTAGCAATTTTCATTGCCGCAAAGCAGCTTTACACAGTCAAAAGAATTATTTAAGTTAGTATGAAATGTGAATTTGTATGAATCAAAATGGTCAGTTTGTCCCTGGTGAGCAAGCCGAGGGCGACAGTGGCAAGGAAAAACTCCCCGAGATGGCAATAGGAAGAAACCTTGAGAGAAACCAGACTCAACAGGGAACCCATCCTCATTTGGGTGAAACAGAAAGCAGTAAATGATCTGCATTTATACAGTGTGTAGGGTGGGAGGCAGTTCAGCTATAATAGCTGATGTTAATTGATGTTAATATGGAGTCCAGGTAGATATTGAAGACTCTGGTAGACTTGTAAGAAGTTCCAGTCCTGAACTATCTAACTTTCAAGTCCCCAGAGAAACAGTTGCCAACACCAGTCAAGGCCAGAACCTTTTTATAGGTAAAGAGAATCATTCCCAGACACCAGACGCATCCCAGAGAGACACACGGGGCATCCATGTGACGAGATCTTCAGCCAGAACCGGGGCACCAGGATGGGTCAGACAGGTCCGGAGGGCAGAGGGAGTCTGGATCACTGGCAGCTCAGGAACGACATGTGTAGCTCGACAGAAAGAGAGAAAGAGTGAAAGGGGGAGACAGGAGGAGGAAGGAAAGAGAAAGAGGGGGGGGGGAGAGAAGAAGAGGAGAGATGGCAGTTAGGTATGGTCACAGTCACAATGTATAATGTGAATGTATATTAACTGTAGAGTGCAAGCAGAGACTCCAGCAGGACTAACTATGACAGCATAACTAAAAGGGAGAACCAGAAGGAATCACAAACATGAGGTCTTTCTGAGATGTAAAGCAAACAATCACCTCACCGTCAGCAAACCTGAGTGATCAATGAGAGTGAGGAAGACAGCATCCAAACATAACAGTTCACCATAATACTTTACGGTCATGAGTCCCCCAGATCTGCTCCTTTACCTAAGGCTAATCTATTTATAAAAATGCTTGGCTAAATAAATAGGTTTTTAGCCTAGACTTAAACACTGAGACTGTGTTTGAGTCCCGAACACTATTTGGAAGACTATTCCATAATTTTGGGGCTTTGTAAGAAAAAGCTCTGCCCCCAGCTGTATTTTTCATAATACGCGGTACTGACAAGCAGCCTGCATCCTTTGATCGAAGTAGGCGTGGCCGATCGTAAGACACTAGCAGTTCGCTCAGGTACTGGGGCGCGAGACCATTTAATGCTTTATATGTCAAGAGTAGTATTCTAAAATCAATGCGAAATTTTACAGGGAGCCAATGCAGTGAAGATAAGATAGGGGTGATGTGCTCATATCTTCTGGTTCTAGTGAGGACTCTCGCTGCTGCATTCTGGACTAGCTGAAGCTTATTTATGCATCTAGCTGAACAACCAGACAGTAAGGCATTACAATAGTCCAACCTAGAGGTGATAAAAGCATGAACTAGTTTTTCTGCATCGTTTAGCGACAATAAATTTCCTATCCTGGCAATATTTCTGAGGTGAAAGAATGCTATCCTGGTAATATTATCTACATGAGCTTCAAATGAAAGGCTGGAATCAATAATCACGCCAAGGTCTTTCACTGTTGCATTTGATGGAACAGAAAGGCCATCTAAAGTTACGATGTGATCTAAAATTTTACTCCTAGCTGTATGCGGTCCTATGACTAGAACTTCTGTCTTATCCGGATTTAGCAGAAGGAAGTTAATGAGCATCCAATTTCTTATGTCCTGCACACATTGCTCAATTTTAGTAAGCTGTTTTTTCTCATCAGGTTTTGCTGAGACATATAACTGTGTATCGTCAGCATAACAATGAAAACTAATACCATGCTTACGGATTATGTTGCCCAGAGGAAGCATGTAAAGGGAAAAAAGCAGTGGACCTAAAACTGAACCCTGCGGAACGCCAAACTCCACTAGAGAACATGCAGAATAATCACCATTTAAGTCTACATACTGATAACGATGGGTCAGATAGGATCTGAGCCAGGAGAGGGCTGTACCCTTAATTCCTACTACATTTTCTAATCTGTGAAAAAGAATAGCGTGATCAACGGTGTCAAAAGCTGCACTGAGGTCAAGTAATACAAGCATAGTTACACAACCCTGATCAGAGGCCAATAGGATGTCATTTACTACTTTAACGAGTGCTGTCTCTGTACTGTGATGAGGCCTAAATCCTGACTGATACAGTTCATGTATGCCATTTCTATGTAGATATGAGCATAGCTGCTCCGCTTCTATCTTTTCCAGAATCTTAGAGATAAAGGGGAGGTTTGATATTGGCCTGTAACTGGACAGCTGACAGGGGTCGAGGTCAGGTTTTTTAAATTATTGGTTTGATAACTGCTAATTTAAAAGATTTTGGAACATAACCAATGCTGAGTGAAGAATTAATTATTCTCAACAGGGGTTCTGTTATTGCTGGTACTATCTGTTTAAGAAAATGTGTCGGTACAGGATCTAATATACAGGTTGATGAATTTGAAGAAGAGATGATTAGTTCATTCTCTTCAAGGGGAGTAAAGTATTCTAGGTTCTGATCTGACATGGCTAGATTAACATCTGCATCAATTACATTGTTCGGTTTCAAAACCTCAATTTTATGCCTAATATTTACAATAAAAAAAAACATTGCCTCAGTTGTAAACACGTGACACCTGACATCAAATCAAGAAGCGCATGCGTGATACATGATACTCAGTACTCGTAAACCAAGACTTGATTGTTTTTCAAGTCAAAATTAATAAAAAATCTTTGCTTGTCTTGCAAACCGCGTTACTCGCAATTCGAGGTTACACTGTATGTGCTTTGCATAACTTTCATGACTGCTTCTTATACTAAATGAATTTAATATTGTTTTTGGTTTTTCATTTAAATTTAGAAAGTAGAATGCTAACTTAGACTTTCTCTATAAATAACAGCACGGTCCTCTCACTGTTCCTCATTCCTCATGCATGTGTCTTATACTTTCCCTTGAGACCTATTTCTTAGACTTGTTTCTAGCTTATGCATTGTAATAACCACACTTTACAAGCTGGCCTATTTTGCAGCAATCCTCATAAACACACAGTGGACAGCTGTTAAACACTTCTGCTCAATTTCCCCCCTCCTTGTTTGTTTATACAAGTGATGCATTTGGTAAAGCTGCCTGTTGTGTGGTGGGATTCGCCTCTTCACACTCACACATGTCCTTCATAATTATCTTTAACACCAGACTACCCGTCAGTCTCTTTTTTTCTAAATCACTCCATCTGCACTGCCACAGCCTAAAATAGGTGCAGCTTCTGCTGCTTCTCTTCTCTTTCATTTCTTAACTGGGAGAAAATACACAATTTAAAATGTATTGCATGTATTTTTCCCATTTTTCCCATAATTAGGAGTTACTATGCCTACCTCATTCCTTATTCAAGCAGCAGCACAATAATATGCATAATGCTGCATAAGCACTAATCTAATGCTTTCAAGTTAGAATATTTCTGTAACATAATCGGGTGCTTTGGTTAACACTTGTGGGGACTGTATGTTAGTATTTTGTTCATTTATTTGGTGGCGGTTGGTGATGTAGGCATATTTTCTGATGTAGTGACATGTTTCCATGGCACTTTCAGGGACTTGCTCCCTGAAGCGTTATTACACCCTGAACTGTCATGAGCTCATTTTAGTGCTTTAATTTTGCACAGGTGTCAGCATGCCCTACATTGTTTCCTATATAATGTCAAGACAAATGTAGAATCAGCAGCAACTGCTGAAAATGGGTCTCAGTTACAAGTGATTTAAATTCTGAAGCATAGTAAGCAGTGGTCCCCAACCTCCAGGCCACAGAAATTGAAAATATTTATATATTTTTTCCATCAAAGTCTGTAAGCATTTTATAAAAAAAAAAAAAAAAAAAAAAAATATATATATATATATATATATATATATATATATATATATATATATATATCAGATCATATTCCATCCATCTCTGTGTCTTAGTTTGGTGCCTAATAAAATTTAGCTAACATTTAAGCTAACTCTAGTAAAATTAGTAAAAAAAAATAATAATAATAATAAAATAAAGTGTCTGGAGCGAAAAAAACAAAAAAAACAAAAAACAAAGATGAGACAGCGGAAGACTCTGAGACTGCTAACAAAAAGTGTAACAAAAATGGTAACAAAAAGAAAGGTGCATTTAAAAGAAAATACCAAGAATCCTAGATCAACCCTACTTGGGGTTGTCTGCAGAACTAAATTATGGAGCATAGGGCATACACAGACTTCACAGACTTCTGTATGGGACAGCATCAATGCATGGAAACAACCTCAGGGTTCACACTGATTTTGCGTTATGGTATTTTGTTTTTATTATGCCTTTTATTATGTATTGTTATGAGCACATGAGGCCGCCATTAGACAATTATCTGTTTTTAACTTTTTGTGTGGTGGAAAAAAGGTAGAGACCGCCCATCTTAAGCATCTGAGTCAATCCAAGATACTGTATACAAAACTTACTATTTAAATATTGAAATATCTTTTGAACTTTAGTAGTCATCTTTAAACTATGAATAATAATGATCAAGTTTGCATGTGTAATGCAATTAAAATACATTATTATGTATTATGCAGATCACCTCAAAGGCTCTCTCTTTTTAAAAGTATTTTCACTGCTCATTGTTTTCCAATAAGTAGTACTGTATAGTACATTAAAATTTGGACATACCTCCAAGACATTTGAAATTATGTAGTCAATAAAAATGTGTTAACACAATTTTTCAAATATTTTTTAGTTCTTCAAAATAGACCCCTTGTGTTTTGATCACAGCTTTGCACACTCTTTGTATTTTCCCACTCATCCTCATGAGACACCTGGAATGGTTTTACAACAATCTTGAAGAAGCTCCAGAGTTGCTTGTTGGCTGCCTTCACTTCAATCGTCAGTCTTTCCAACTCATCTCAAAACATCTAAATTGGAAAGCCTGAGTAATTGTGGTTCATCTGATGCAGCAGTTCATCACCACTCTCTTTCCTGTACAAATAGCTCACTGCTCTCACATAACCTAGAGGTGTGTTTGTGGCATTGTCCTGTTAGAAAATAAATTATGTCTCATTTAGTGCAAACCAAATGAGATGACATGCTGATGCAAAATGCTGTGGTAGCCATGCTCTTTAAGTGTCCAAGTCACCAACATCATCAGCAAAGCACCCCCACACCATCACACCTCATCCTCCTGTGAGAACCACATATTCAGGAACCACACATTCACCCACTCTACGCATAACAGAGACATGGCGGTTAGAATGAAAAATGTCAATTTTTCCTGTTTCTTGGAACCAACACATTTCTTCACGTCTCTTCAAGAAATGGTTTCTTTGCTGCAATTTGACCATGAAGGCTAAATCGACTCACGCAGTCTCCTCTGAACACCGGATGTTGAAATATGTCTGCTGCATGATTGTGTGAGCTACAATCTGAGGTTGCAGAGGATAGGGTTAGATGGAGGCAGACGATTCGCTGTGCAACTCCTGAAAGTAAACAGTCGAAAAACAAAGAAGAAGAAAAAGAATCTGAGGTGCTGTAAACCTACGGTTTATAAGGCTGGTCCTTCTATTAAACTTAGGGTTGAGCTAGTTTGATCATAGCATTTAAGGGATTTTGTTTACTGCACTTGGAATACATTCAAAGAGATTGAGATTTTTCACATTGACTAATCGTTATTTCTCAAAGTAATGAGGGACTGTCTTTTCTTTTTACTTAACTGTTTCTTGCCATAATTAGGATTTTTACAGTAGTTGTAGTAGCACTAAAAGCCCTATTGTATAGCCCTATTTTAGTTCTATGCTTTGTGAATCTGATGAAAGAATGCCATGAGTGTGCCGGGCTATCATTAAAGCTAAATGTAGCTATTTTGGACAATCTAAAACATAAAACATATTTTGGTGTTCTGGGTTGTTTAACACTGAATCCACTAAAGGGGAAGTTATGTGTAAAATGTGTGAAAAACAACACAGTCAAATTCAAATCCAAATTGTATTTGTCACATACAGTCATACACAATACACCATAGGTTGGCAATTAGCGGCCCCCGGGCCACATGTGGCCCACAAGCAAAAACATCTGGCCCGTGAGATTGTTTGAACTAGAGAAAGAAAATAAATAAATGATATTTTTTAAATATCGGACTGACAGTCTCAATAAAGCTCTTTATTTGGAAACCTCATTTTTCAGAACAGAAATATTTAAATCGATCTAAATTCTTATTTATTATATCTGGATACGAGGGTGAATAAGCGCATCAGCGAGGTGCAGAGCGAACGCTCAACATGCAAAAACAAATGACGTCTTGTTGTGCTTTGCGAGCACCCAGGATGCTTTTAGAGATGCGCTAGTTACCTTCTGTTGGGATGTGAGACCTTGCTGTGTGCATAAGCACCTTTCAGGGCTTTGATCTTGTGCTTTCGTGCCTTTGTCTTCTGAGGGAACGCAACCTTAAAGTTAGCATGCTTCGTTTCGTGGTGCCATCTAATATTGTATTCTTTGCATACCGAGACAACTTCGGTACAGATCAGGCAGGTGGGCTTTGCATTAATAAAACTGGGCAGGATGAATGCATAGTTCTCTGTCCATTCATCATGAAAGATCCTGGTTCCTTTCAAAAGCGACACTCAATGCTGCGCGAAAGCGCTATGGGAAACGATTCCTCGTGACCAGTTGTGAAGCACATGTGTGTCAAACACGCCAAATATTTTGGCATGTATAACCTCAGGCAGGTGACGTCAACCGATGAGGTGCATCTGGAGGGTATGAATAGGCATGAACCGGAAACACCCTCAGATCATTTTCTCTTCAGGATTCATGTTGTGTGTGTGCAAGCATTTTTTAACAGAAAGTGAAAATAGAAAGTGTCTTACTACTCACCAGAAAGATGGCAGAGTTAGACACGAGTCCGTCCCTCCGTGTAGAAGAATATCTTGCTAAGGGCGATCTTCGCGTTTTCTGTTTGAGTGTTTGGGGGAAGAGCACGCTATCCTCGGGCTTCAGGGAGCAGGTTAGTATTGCGATTTTCTCCCTATTAAAGTGCCGCGCGCTCGTGTTTGCCGTCTTAAAGTGAAACCGCGACCCGCAGCGCCTTTCTGGCGTGCAAATCTGGCCGAGGCATACGAGACAGGATTTTCCTTTTCTCTCGCTCTTTCGCCAGATCATGAGTCTTTTACCTTCCACTTTTCCAGCGTGCTTTGGCGCTTCTTGTGAAGGGGGGGAAGAACTTTCTCTCTCGATTCCGCGGAGATGGAAACTACCTAGGTGCCTGTCGGGTGGCCGGAGAAGGAGGGGCCTCAATAATGGCCCTTCCCTTCCTGGTGACCTCCATGAGTTAACTCTTTCATGATTCTGGGTCCTACTCTAGGTCCGTGCTGTCGTCGTGAGTTGCTAACGGCAGACGTTTTTTCCCTAGGGGCCGGAGCGCGACCTTAGATGGCCGCCCAGCCCAAAGGAGCTGGAGAGATCATCTTCTCGTGTGACACATCAATTGCCCCGAAACGATGACTCTATTTCTGGCCCTGAAATACTCCCTCCAGCAGTCAGGAGGTTAACATGTCCTAGCGTGGAAAACTACAGCAGTCTTGTAAATATTGCCTGGGCAGACTAAGCTTGCGCCGCTAAGAAGACTGGCGCACTAGGCTCTGCTTTGAGGACAGGACAAATTCTGTCCCTCAGGATCATTTACATTCTAGGACATGGCGAAACATGCAGACCCAGTCCACTGCCGAACCGCTTCAGTGCTGGAGCTTCTGCAAGAAAGTTGACCTGTCAACTGTACTTTTGCCCTAGTACATTTAGAACATACGTAGCTGCCTACGTCCTGACTGATGGGGCTGGTGGAAAGCACCCCTTAGTTGCAGGCTTATTCCCGGGCCTCATCAGCCTTTATTTTGTGCTTACTGTAGGCTTTGCCATTGGCTAGCTAGAGCTATTCTGCATCCTCACCCAACTATCTTTCGCAGTTGTCTTCTGTTCTCCGCCATTACAGCTACGGGGCAGTAAGACTTCATTAACTGTGTCTAGTTCACGCGCCTTAGGATTTACAGTATACCACCGCACTAGCCAGTGGCGTAAATCAAACAGATTTCATATGTCTTGGGGCTGTAGCCGAAGGGCAGCCGCCATTAGACGAGTCGGGTTAGAGATGCTAGTGCCCTAGCCTAGAAGGACAGGAGAAATTCTGTCCCTCGAGATCTTTTACATTCCAGCCCAACTATCTTTCACAGTCGAAGCCTCCTGTCCTCCGCCGTTAGCCCCGGAGCAGTAAGTCTTCATTCGCTGTGTCCAGCTCATGCTCTTCAATTTACAGCGCACCTCTGCATTAAGTCAGGGCCATAAATTAGAGCAGGGTTTCATATGTCGTGGGGCCGTGGCTGCCATTAGACGAGTCAGGTTAAAGATGCTAGTGCTCTAGCCTATGAGGCGTGTGGCGTTCGCCTCTAGTGATTAGGGCCGTTCGACCAGGAAGCTTGCCTCATCTATTGTTCCGGCAAGAGGGGCTTCCAAACATGGCATGCAGCAGGCTGCCTTTCCGCAAGACATCGGTCAGGCGTCATGTTTGGATGCCAGGCTCGTGGGGTCTAGGACTCCTTGGGGGTACTGCGTTTCCCATAGCGCTTTCGCGCAGCATCTCGTTCCCGCTTTTTCAGGGAACAGGGTTACAGCAAAGTAACCCGGGACGTTTTCACTGCTAACTTTTCTCTTTAGATTTTTTGATAGTGCATTTTTTTTTGCAGCTAACAGCAACACGTGGAAACGTGCAGATAATTAATAGTGCCCCCAATGCCCAGTCAGCAAATTTAACCTACATCAGCCAGCTTGAATGTCTCAGTACGTCTGTTCTGTCATTTCACGAGTGCCTACCATTTTCATCCTCCCCTATTAATTCAATAAATTAGCCATTGTTTTGGTTGCGGCCCGCCATGTAATGACTTGGAAAAAATCTGGCCCGAGGCCAAACTTAATTGCCGATCCCTGCAATACACAGCCGCTGATGACCTAAACATTTAAAAATAGAAAAAGTAGAGCTTCTTTATAGGTTTCTATAGGAATATACACTCACCTAAAGGATTATTAGGAACACCTGTTCAATTTCACATTGATGCAATTATCTAATCAACCAAATACATGGCAGTTGCTTCAATGCATTTAGGGGTGTGGTCCTAGTTAAGACAATCTCCTGAACTCCAAACTGAATGTCAGAATGGAAAAGAAAGGTGATTTAAGCAATTTTGAGCGTGGCATGGTTGTTGGTGCAAGACCCGTGTATTTTACAATCTGCTCAGTTACTGGGATTTTCACGCACAGCCATTTCTAGGGTTTACAAAGAATGGTGTGAAAAGGGAAAAACACCCAGTATGCGGCAGTCCTGTGGGTGAAAATGCCTTGTTGATGCTAGAGGTCAGAGGAGAATGGGCCGACTGATTCAAGCTGATAGAAGAGCAACTTTGACTAAAATAACCACTCGTTACAACCTAGGTATGCAGCGAAGCATTTGTGAAGCCACAATATGCACAACCTTGAGGCGGATGGGCTACAACAGCTGAAGACCCCACCAGGTACCACTCATCTCATACCACTACAAATAGGAAAAAGAGGCTACAATTTGCACGAGCTCACCAAAATTGGACAGTTGAAGACTGAAGAAAAAATGTTGCTTGGTCTGATGATTCTCGATCTCTGTTGAGACATTCAAATGGTAGTCAGAATTTGGTGTAAACAGAATGAGAACATGGATCCATCGTGCCTTGTTACCACTGTGCAGGCTGGTGGTGGTGGTGTAATGGTGTGGGGGATGTTTTCTTGGCACACTTTAGGCCCCTTAGTGCCAATTGGGCATCGTTTAAGTGCCACGGGCTACCTGAGCATTGTTTCTAGGGGCCAGGGGTAGCTTAGTGGTCAAGGCATTGGACTATGGTTCGGAAGAGCACAGGTTCAAACCCCACAACCACCAAGTTGCCACTGTTGGGCCCTTGAGCAAGGCCCTTAACCCTCAACTGCTCAGATGTGTAATGAGATAAAAATGTAAGTCGCTCTGGATAAGAGCGTCTGCCAAATGCGTTATTGTATGGTGTTCCTAATAATCATTTAGGTGAGTGTATAGTATAAAATAAAAAATATGGAAAAATATAGAAACAAAAACTTTAGCTGTAAAAATAATTTTACATTTATATTACTGTATGTAAAAATAAAAAAAATAGAAATGTAATAAAATAAAACAGATTCTATGTTGGAATATAGAAATAATATCCAGTCATGGGAAAGACAACGTACAGAATAATGTGCAAAATCACAGTTCAAAGTTCACAGTTCTGTGGTGTGCAAAATGTACAAATGTGCCATATGTAATGTGAGATAAGCGTTGTGATGGGTAGTCGGATTGTTTGTGAGAAAGCACATCAGAGTGTTCTGTCCTTTGTGATATTGTAAGTCTTATAAGTTGTTGTCAGTTCATAACAACTTAGAAGCAAGTCCCATATACTGTATATAAAACAATAGTATATGCATTTTATATGCATACTGTATATAAAACAAAAAGTTGTATGCATTTTAATTAATGTTTTAAAAGAAAATTTTAAGCCATGAGTTCATATAGTTTAAGCTTCATTATTCATTCAGTAGAATGCGAAGACAGCTGCGTCTTTGAAAATGTGCTTTCTGAGTCACTGAGATATACTGTAGACCAGAAACTTATAAAAGTTTTAGCCAAAGAAAATCTATTTATTGAAAATATCAATAGTTACAGTCTGCGCTATTTGCAGGTGCAAATTGATTTTTTAGGTGGTTTATTTATATTATTAAAATGACCTTGTATTGTATGGTTCTTGCCTTTGTTTTCAACTTTTTTGAGTAGAGAATTGAGGTGTTTCAGTGTCTAGACCTGAGCTCTAAAGACAGGCACTTGGCAAACCAAATACAGTTCAAATAGACACTTTGCATGAACTTTAATTAATGAATGAATAAATTAATTAATCAACAGTCTGGTAGTTAAATGTTATACATTGGTCAAGAAAGGTATGCTAAATGTTTTTTTATTATTATTATTATGCTTGTCATGTTGTTACATCAAACTTTTGGACAGTGACACTGGACTTTAGACTGCTCCTCACTTAAGCCAGCAGCTCACAATACAATGCTATAAATTCAAGGATAGAATCATACATAATTGAGACCCGCCCCTCACGCAGAGTTTTCGGCAAACTCCACCCATGTGCAACTCCCAACAGTGTCAAAATCAGAAGTAATGTCTGAGGTCTGAATACCACTGTGTCCAATTTCAGCATTAACTCATCACTCCAGACACAACAACACAACCTGACGGCCCATGGACAATAATGAAATATGAGGTAATAAATTAAAAGCAGTGTGGGGAATTAAAAATAATTTGATAGCAATATGACGTGAAAGCTTGTCTCCCCTTGGGAGGAGGGAGAGAGAAAGAGAGACGTGGTTTAGATCAATATGTTTATGATGATTCTAATTGTGATTAATAGGTGTTGTGCCTTTGAACTGTGGTATCCTAACAGTTCCAGAGAAAAATAAAAAGCAAAAATAGGCCTGGGACTAGAAATATGTTTTTTTTTTTTTTTTTACATTTTTATATTTCCATTTTGAATGGTCTACTTAAACTCCCAGGTTAGGTCTGTTCAAGTAGACTATTCATACAGTATATAGTACTGAAAGTATATAGTACATATACACATATACTGTATGTACATATATAGTATAGTATTAAAATTTTATTTTTTTCATATTTGGATTCATGATGATCTGATTCGATGATTCTTTTTATTTTTAAAACCAATTCATGGGGAAAAAAACCCCACAAAAAAGCAGTTATGTCAAAAAAAAAAAAATGATTAAGCACAACGTACCAGGATCCAACACACAATCAACAATGTCCTCATTCATCTCACTTTGAAATTCAGATGTATCCTTATGTTGGCTGGTAGCAAACCACGGCTGTCCCACACAGGCACAGGCTGTAACAGAATTCATAATGAGAGGGAATGATGCACTGACAGAATGATCTGTGTGTGTGTGTGTGTGTGTGTGTGTGTGTGTGTGGTATTTCTTGACTGTGCGAACGCATATAAACAGCATATGGTTGGGAGGTAGAGCGTAAGTCCGAGGAGTAAACTGGCTTGTAATGATTTCCACAGAGGAAGAATGCTCGAGACGAATGATCTGTCAGCCGTCCTCCTCTTTCAGTCTGCCAAATTAAATGGAACCAAGGGATTGGAGTAGCACGGCCATATTTCCTGTCAACCACTTTCCACTCCATTACGAAAAAAAGGGTGGGGAAGGAGAGAGAGAGAGAGAGAGAGATGTCTGCAGTGAAGGTTATGCGAGGTAAATCGATGTGTTCTTTCTACATTTCTGAGTGCTCACTGAAACATGGCCAATCCTCTCAGAATCCTGAAGTGTACCATCTGCTGCCACTTAAGAGGAATGACGTCTTACAAATCGCATTTACATTTAAAGACTAAGATGGAGCATAATGTTAGTGTTTGTCAAATTATTTGGTGCGGGTGGCAGGAATATCAAACAAACTTGTATCCGCAATGCTGTGGTGTCCATGCCGTCTCAAGTAAATGTATAGCTTTGTATATAACCAACTGGGCCAAAAATTATTTTACAACATAAACATGTGTCAATTTTTATGAACATACGTACGCGAGTGAGACATGGAAGATGACGGCGTCTGTCGCCCGGAAGCTAGACGTTTTCCATCAGCGGTGCCTGCGACGCATACTGAGGATCAGTTATCTGGTCCATATTACAAATGAAGAGGTTTATCGTCGACCCCTCTCGGCAACTGTGAATGAACGCAGATTTCGCTTTGCCGGCCATGTCCTACGTCTACCTAACCACCGGCTACCCAAAATGGCGATGCACTGGCGGCCAACCCGGGGTAAACGCAAACAAGGGCGGCCAAGGACTAACTGGCGGCGAACCTTTGCGAACGACCTGAGAGTTGTCGACCTCACATGGGACGATTGGACAGGGTGCCAATCCATCGCAGGCAATGTGCAATTTGGAAACACTAATTAACCTAACCTGCATGTCTTTGGCCTGTGGGAGGAATCTGGAGTACTCGGAGGAAACCCTACAAGCACTGGGAGAACATGCAAACTCCATGCAGGAATCAAACCCAGACCATGGAGGTGCAAGGCGACAGTGCTAACCATGTCCTCTGTGCCACCGTGCCGCCTGCAAATGTAACAATCTCTAAGAAATCCATGTGTGCACTATTCCTTGGTATTTTCTTTTGTGCCTAGCGAGGAATAATGAATAAAGTTAAAGTGACGTTTAATGTCTTTTTATTTCATATTTTACTTTATTTACATGTGTTTTCTTAATGTTTTGATTGTTTAAAAAGGAGCGGGGGGTGGGGGGCACAGTGGTGTAGTAGTTGACACTGTCGCCCCGCACCTCCAGCTCCAGGTTCGATTCCCGACCATGTTTGAGTCCCACCTATGTGTGGATAAAGTTTGCATGTTCTCTCGTGCTTGGTGGGTTTCCTCCAGGCACTCCGGTTTCTTCCCACAGTCCAAAGATATGCAATTTCGGCTAGCTGGCGTTCCCAAATTGCCTGTAGTGTGTGGCAGTGGAGTTGCAACGAACTGCTGCATAGTACTTTTTTATATCATATTTTACTTTATTTAGATGTCTGAATCTGTTAAGAAAGGACAGCAGAGAGGAGGAAACTCAAGTTTTTTCCTAACACCAGCTCCACAGCCAGGAAACTCCAGCAGCATCTCCACTTTCTGTGAAAGCTGAGAGAAGTTCATTTTCCAGCTTCCACCACAGTATTTTTATAAAGAGACAATTGAGAGCATTCTGGGGAGCTGTATGTATCACAGCCTGGTTTGGAAACTGCGCAGTCTTAGATTGCAAGACCATGTAGCAGATAGTGAGGACAGCTGAGAAGATCAGTGTGGTCTTTTGTCCCTCCATCACTGAGATTTAGACCACACGCTGCATTCACATTGCAAATGATCACACACATTCATTACACAAACCCTTCTATCTGGCAAAGGTTACTGAAGCATTCAGACCCACATGGTCAGAATGTGTAACAGTTTCTTGCTATAAGCCATCAGACTTATCAAGGGGGAAATATCAAGGGACTGGATTAACCCCAACACATGCGAGCACACATACACACACACACACACAGACCAACTGAACACCAGTCTATTCTGTCCTCTGCAATTTTTTCTTTTTTTCCTCTTGCGCCGGCTGCTAAATATGAAATATTGTAATGTACAGACCTGTAATATGACTGCCAAGTCGTAATATGTTGATACCTACTGCATTTAATATTATATCACAGAATATATTTCTCTGTATTTTATTCACCATATAACTGTGTACTAGTAAGCACTGCTCTTTACTGTGCCCATTGTTTCTTATGCTTTTAGTAGAATTCTACTGTATTACACTGTTCGCCCACACTTTTACTTTATGCTGTCTTGTGTTAGGGTTTTTATTTGTAGTCTCATGCAGTTCCGTGTTAATCTATATATTAATGTGGTCCTGGGACCCAAGTCCTCCGTGAATCAGACTTGTTTAACCAGTGCATCCCATGGGTGGTTGTTCAGATTGGGATCTGGGAAGTTAAAAGCTAAGTCAGTGGCCTTGCAAACTTGTCCCACTTCCAATTCGTCCCATTTGCTGATCTATGATCAGTGTTATTTAGTTCCCTGGCAGTGGTAATAAAATTATGTTTGATTGGTATATTTTCTCCAGGTTCATGAACTGCCCCAGGGTCTCCAACTACTGTAGTATAAAATTCTCGATACAGCTTTGTGGAAGCTGACTAAAAATATCCTTGTAATTAGTCTAAATGAGCAAATAAATGAATTTGTGAGAACATTTTTTATTTTTTTTTAGATCTGGAGCTCTTTACCCCAACATGGAGACCCCAACACGAACTAAATAAGGACCTTGTTTTTGCCACTCCACAAGTTGCCTTAAAACTTTATTATCTATGATCCTCCGGTCACCACATTGGAAGAGCATAGACTGATTGGTAAAAAGAGACTTTATCCACAATCACACAAACAATTCACAAACCACTATGGTCCACTACTTTAGCACTGCCTCTACTGATCTAATCCATTTGCTAGTTTTATGCTTTTTCCCATCTTTTTCATGTGTTATTAATATTTAAACTAAAATTATGATCTCATTTTGTTTCTATTAGTGTCTGATTAGTGCTCCATGGTTTAGATCCTGTGGGTGTAGAAGGGAGCTAAATGTTGAAATTATCACTCACATGATTTATTCTCTAAAATGCTGAAAATGGCTTGCATTTACACACAAGCGATACACAAGATTAGATGAATAGATTGCCTTTTTTCCTGCATCACAGCAGTATACTAACAGACATGGATTTCTTCTTCGCTCACTTCCTTTCAAAAACATGTTTTTCGTTGCTTGCTTTTTATCAATAGCCATCCATCTGTTTCCTTAACACTCACCCTCCTCCCTCCTTGGTCATGAAATGATAGACACCCAGCTTGACCCTACCCTCTTGAGTAACATCAATTACAAATAAAGTCCCAACCCTGCCTTTCAAAGAAAAGTCAAAGAAATGATAGATTATGATTTGTACCAACTGGGAAATGCTACAGAAAGGGGACAGTAATAGATTAGGCTGTAGCAAGGAATGTACAATAGCAGAAATGTACACATTTAAAGCTACAGAGTCTTAAGAACATTTACAAAGAAAAAGAAGCAATGCCAACAGTGTTTGTTTTCCTCTGGTCTTGGTTTTCTTCTTATACTTTGGTTACTTTTAGGTTATAGGTATTAAGATTTTGTCTCATAAAACTGAAAAAAAATCAGATTTCATTTATTTTGACATATGACTTCTTTTGCAAAATACATTCTTCTTCAACAAGTTAACATGCACACCTCTTACTAAGACATAACATGTCTGGTTGTGGCCTCTGGGAACTAGTCATAGGTAGATGACATTTTTTCAGCAAACCTAGTTGTACCAGTGCTGAATCTTTGTGAACATTAGAGCAATACTATCATCCTGAACAGGATTTATGTCCATGTACAGTACTGTGCAAAGGTCCCAAGCACCATATTATCTTTAGTACAAAATTTTATATATGTTTATCATATCTGCATTATTGCATAAATTTTTACTGTTTATAAACATAACAAATATATATATATATATATATATATTACAAAAAAAATTTGCATGACTGTAAAAAAAAAAAATCAGTACTTTATTACATGTTATGAAAATTTAAAAGAAAAAATAATGAATTGGCTTCTGGGCTTTGCTGTGTGTTTTTCTTATAAAAAAAAGAATGTAGATACAGATAGGAAATTTAAATGTCCAACACTATAATCATATTTTTGCATGTAAAAGCCAAAAATTTAGAAAATACATGTAAAATGAAGTTAAATATGTAATAAATAGACATTAAACCTCACTTAAACCTAATTTATGATTTCTCTTGGCACTGTCTGCTCTAAAAATGAAACTGAAAACGGCTACCTTTTAAATATTAAGTTCTTGTGACATATGGTGCTACTGTATGTCTTCCAAATCTTGAGCAAAAAGTAAATTGAAAAAATGCAGACAAAAAACCTGTAAACTTACTTCGCTTGGCTTTCTCCTGACACAAACAATGGCTCATCCACACACATGCCACAGGATGTTCGCGCAACTGGAAGTATGCACAACTGGCTTGGTCGCTTGTATGCCGAAAATGCTTCCCATGCCAAGGTAAATTTCTAGCAAACTTTAAATTCTTAAGGTGACCAAGTAAAGCGATTCATAATGCGGAACATCCGTATGCCAAGGTAGAAATGTATAACAAAATTTTTACTCCTGTAAAAAAAATTTGGTGCCTAAGACTTTTGCACATTAGGTGCATTTTCTTGACAGTTAAAATTTTGTTATATATTTTGTTATATATACAGTGAAACCTCGGATTGCTAAGTAACGCGGTTTGCAAGACGAGCAAAGGTTTTTATGCATTTTGACTTGAAAACAAGCAAGTCTTGGTTTGCGAGTACCAAGTATCATGTACCACGCATGTGCTTTTTGTTTTGACGCAGAGTGTCACGTAATCACAACTGAGCAAACGATTTTTCGGTGTAAAATGAGAAGGGTGGACAGGAGGGGCTGAAAGTAAGAGTTTCCTGTTACTTTAGCTTCACACACATACACAAACACACACACAAACACACACACACACACACCCACACACACACACACAGAGAGCCCTGCGTGCATAAACTTATGGGAAAATCTGCTGTGATTTACGAGTGTTTTGAAATACGAGCCCGCTTCCGGAATGAATTATGCTTGTACTCCAAGGTTTTACTGTACTTATATATATATATATATATATATATATATATATATATATATATATATACACACTATAACTTTAGAGTTATTAGCCTGAAAAGTGACCAATTACAGTAACAGCACCTCAGATTAGAGACGTTATGAAGTCTTTACAGAGCATAAATAGCATCTCACCATTACCTGTTTAAAGGAGATTAATGCATTTTTGCATTTTTTTGGACGCCTTCAGCATTCCTTTACAATGTAGAAAGAAATAAAAATCAGGAACGATCATATAGGTAGAAAGTGACCCCAAACTTTTGAGCAGTAGTGTATATACCAGGTTATCACATCTATGGATTTCTTTTCTCCCCTGATGGCACTGGTATAATCCATGACTCAAATTGTGAAAAAGTGGTTCTGGGAGCATGAAGAATCACACATGGATTGGCCACATTGATTCTCACATTGAAGCTTTTTTTTTTGACCCAAAGCATGTACAGTATAAGTTCCGGGAGGTTTAGATGGGTGAAGCAGAGTTTAAGTCCCAAACAAACATAAACATCATGAATACATTTACGTGTTTCAGTACAAGCATTTTATTATAAGCTTCTTAAATGATGCCCTGAGGTATTTAACAGATATCAGAAGATGGAGTTTGTTAGTGGTTTTATACTCAGATGGAGCTCTAAACTGGCCATAAACATAAAATGCTTCTTCTAAGCACCGTATGAAGCACATGGTGACACTTTATTACAGCATATATAACAATGCTTGTAAAAGAAAATTTGCACAAGTGTAAAACCCCGGTTTATTGCTTAAGGGGGGAATTTCTGGGTATACACGCAAAAAAAATACAGCTGTAATTATAAAAAAATGTGTTTATTATGATTAGCCCTTAAGATTTCAAAAAGGGATGCCAACATTACTACATCCTATTTAAATTCCTGTGCCTTGCTTTAACCACGTCTCTTCACGTCAATGAGAAAATCCTACGTCCTTACCGGTTTCTACTACATTCCTTCACTAGTTCTTATTGCATTATTTTTGTTCACCCTGTTGTGTCATTACAACTTTAAAAAGTCTCTAATCTCATGCATTTCAGAGCAATGGTTTTCATATTCTTGTGTTTCCCAATTTTCTTAAGACAATCATTGCTGCTTGCATTTTTACTTATTTATGGATTTGCTTAAATAAACCCTATGCTAATGTTATGCACATGTGTCCTGCTTCGTTTGCCACCACATTTCAGCAATACAGTCAATATTATACAAATAATTCCCTGGGTTCTTTGACCTTATTTTATGTTTTACAATATAATTAATATACAGAGAACATTTGTTTTATTAGATAACTGTGCTTTTTAAATGAATATTCTATATTCTAGTCATCCTTTCTCTTTTCCCACAATGCAATCATTTCAATTACTGGTCCCAAATGGACTGGCATTTTTAAAAGCATCACATGGCGAATGAGATTGGTATTTTTAAATGGATAAGCATGATGCTTTGAGCAATAGCCCCCTTCCTTTTGACTTAATGTGTAATTATCACAGCTTGTCGAAAAAAATTCCACCCAGGCTGCTAGAGCTATGATGATTGTTTACAGAGAATATACAGCAGGAAAAGTATTCTATACGTGTATGGAATTATTTAGCCATTATTATATAGCCAGTTTTAATTTGCACTCATATATGAAATGCTTTCCTGATGTATATTATATTTCTGTATATTACTACATTCATATATTGCATTAATTTTGGCATGACTAAAGTTACAGTAAGTACCGCATTGGTGCTGCTTTTTACACACACACACACATGCTGCAGACTTAGGACTTTGATCTTGTTGCTTCCATTAATATAGTTTTCACCTGGGACTTACAAAAAAACTAAAAGCAGTGCTGCTGAATTCATAAATCTTATTAGTGTTTGTAACAAATAGGTGTTGGTAGCTGCTATTTTTTCTGGATAAAAAGCTGGAAAAATTGTATATTTTTCAACTGTTTGTGTACTGCTTTTTAGAAACTTTAAACTAAGGCTATAATCACTGCTAGATGGCCAAGACACGAAATCAGCTTTAGGCTTACGCGGACTGAATTAGTCCTGTGGTGGAAAATCACTTACTGCCTCTGGGAACTGTAAAAACTGTTTGTCAAGTATGGATTTGGCTTAGTGCTCTTTATTAATACTTACAGGGATAGCCCTATATAACTTAATGTATATAAAATGTGCAGCAAGTTTTTTCACATTTTTTAAATTTTTTATTTAATTAATTCATTTATTTTTGTAATTTTCTTTGAAATACTGAAACCGAATTAAAAGTGCATTTATAAATTGTATAAATGTAAATAATTAAAATTTGTAAGACGCTGTTTGTGGTATTAAAAAAAATAAATGTTTTAGTACAGCAATATACCTTATTATTAATATTTTATAAATAGAATAGTGTATAGCATTAATATATTATCAACTACTGACAAAGTTATTTGGTTGTTGGTGGTGGTCTTTTAGCTTCTTCTTTTAAAGGATCCTACAAGGATCGCTACATCGGACCATCCAATCTGCACAGCAAGTTGGCACAGTTTATACACCCTCCCATTTTATCATGGGTTGCGTGGTTGGGAATTGGGCATTGGCTGGGAATCGAACCCAGAGCTTATGTGTGGCGGAAGTGATATACTAATGAGCCACCATTGCTCATTAGACAAAGCTATTTTACACACAGCAACATTAAAAGTGTTGAATTAACACATTACAATGTTTGTTTATGTCTCGCTGCATTCATATAAACTCTGAAATAAATAAATCAACATTACTTTCTATTACATGTAGATCATAAACCCTTGAATATTAAAACCATTTCATTGAAATCAGTTTTGAAATTTAAACTCTGGAATGCTTTCTATCCAGAAAAAAAATCCCCTATTTATGCATATTTATTAGCAGGCCTGCTTTATCTGCACCAATTTTGTGTTAATGTTGGTGGTGAGGTGAATGATGGCCACTGTCTCATAATTCAAAGCTGTAAAGGTCTGAGAGCTCCAAAGGAACTATGGTGTTAACAGACTGAGGCCACATAAGAGCTGAAATAAACTAGAAAACCAGAAAGAAAACTAAGCCATTTTTCAAATGAACTCACAATGTGGACAAAAAAAAAAAAAATCCCATTTCTGTTGGTCCATATTATGTTTCACTTCAAGAGGGCAGAAGGTTTGTGTAAAAAGAACTACAGTGTATCTTTAAAAAACATATAATGATTTAAAAAATGTTTTTATATGAATTAAATAAAAATAAATGTAGCTTTAATACGCAACCCCAACCATGGTGGCCCAGTGGTTATCTCTGGAGCCTTGCACCTCCAGGGTTGAGGGTTTGAGTCATGAGGGTCTGTATGTGTATGCATGTGTATGTGAGTTGGCTTTTACATGTTCTCCCTGTGCTTGGTAGGTTTCCTCCAGGTACAAGGAGAAAATTTTTGTTTGTCACCTTTTTTGCTTAGGAAATAAAATGACAGTTGTTATAATATAGTTTATATACTTTAGAGCAGTATGCTGGCAAAAGCAGCAAAACCCCACACATCACCATTCAGGTATTGAAAAAGCAGCTTGTTATAATAATGATACACTTTATTGAGACTGCATACAATAGTCATTCACATCCTAGGCCACTTGTGAATATAAAGAATTTAAAAATAGAGACAAAACACAAATGATAAAAAGCTGTTATGCAACAACACAAATCAAATCCAGTGTTGCATTCAAAGACGTTTTCTGTAGCCTGTGTTCACAACAGAAAGTCTAAGACTGCTCCTTTCAAATGCACAAATACTTTCTAAAGCACTTAAATTGTGAAAGATATTGGCATATAAAATGCACTCTTTTTTTTCATTTAATTATAAGCTTTGTGAATCATGCCGAAACTGTTTAATAAGTGCAATGTGCAAAAACATTAAAATTTAATGGTCTTGATATACAGTATTATGCAAAAGTCTTGAGCCATTCATGCGCAATTTAATTTAATTATGTTACATAAATTAGGGAAACAAAAACAAATGTTATACCAAGACAGGGTACAAATTCAAAAATTGGTTGTTGATGTACTGTACAGTAACAACCGCAGCAACGACCTCATTTCCCCTCTTGTCTTTATCAAATCATTCAGTATCACCAGTATCTTATTATCTGTTATCATATGCAACTGTTTGGTACTGGTTTATGCCTTAAATTAGGCATTTTTGCTGTTGTTTTCCATCTTTGAAATGGTTCATAGGTCACTGTGTGGCTTAACAAACAAAAACATTCATCTGAATCTGTTCAGGTACAGGGAGTTGACTTTAAATGAGAGCCAAAAACTTGTCAAAAACTAAAGCAGAAAAAAGTACTTTAGAAGACTGGAGAAGTATTCTTCAAGACAACATTAAAAATACAACAAAGTCGGCAAGTCCACTTTGGAAGCGAAATATGAAGTAATGAAGGCTTGCCCCAGACTTTTACGCAGTAGTTTAAATTATATGCTTTTTATTTATTTATTTTTGTTTAGTTTTGTCGCTCCATCCACTTTATTTTTGTACTAATTTCCATAATCCACAAAACCGAATTAACTAGTTTTAGGATTATGCAAAATTAATCCATCCTCAAAAAAAACAAAAACAAACAAAAAAAAAACAAAACACAAACTTAGATCATAGGATGAAATTTGCAACGCTTTATCTTGGTTCTAGTTTGGAAATTGATTTCTGATAATAATGTGATTGCCTAAATAACCGGACTGACATAAGCCATTTTCTTTTAGCCTTAACCTTTGGCATGGTAAAGATGAAGATATCATAACAAAACAATGTTCATCTATGGTGTTATTAGTGTTTAATGTAACTTGGAAATAACTGGCAACTTCCGATGTTTACTTGCACCCGACAGACTGCACCTTTTATGGCTATGGTTTATTTACTTATATATAATGGATTTGGAATGGAATGTACAAAGAAATTTTTATTAATCTGTATGAAATTATAGCATGTAAAATATACCTTGGTGAATAATTTCATATTTTTCTTATAGCATCCCATGTGGCATGAGTTTTGCATGTATACACACATACATATACTGTATAAAAACATGGTTAAAATTTGTTTTTTAGTTTTCTTTGTTCTGCTGTGACGCACCAGGTTGGTTTACTACAGAACTTTTCTGTTTAATAGTTTTTTTTAATGCCAATACGAAAATCATCAATTTGTGACCATGACATCATATTTTCAGCAGTGGAGTCTGATAGTGAACATGATCAGTGTCTAAGTGCCATGTTTAGGAACTTACCATCTGTGACGTGTACCTAAAGAGCCCTGTCATGACTGCAGCAAAATATTTCACAGACGCACATGAAAATACTGCTACGTCTTCATTAGCTTATTCCTGCACAATATTACATTGGTGAGAAGTGAAGCAAACAGTACATAGCACAGCAGAGCGACAGAAAGAGAAAAAAAAAACATAAGCTCTATTACTGTATTGCAGTGGCAGGAAAGGAAATTCACTGTAGACTTTGTGTGGAGGACAAAGGCATAGGAAATGGAACAAATGCAAGAGCAGTTACCAGGAATGAAACAGCTCGCCGAAATACTGAATCAGCTGCATTTCATTTCTCTTTGGCAAAGCATACTGAACATAAAACAACTAATTTTCCAGTTTATACAACAGTTCCAAGCAAGTAATTGGATTGGCTGAGAGGCATTTCACGAGTGATGATATAGAGCATAACAGCAGAAATAAGTTTCTCATAACTGTCCATCATATCTACAGTATGGTTTATTCTTCTCATCTTTTGGTTACATAGTACTGGTAAGAATTTAAAACCATTTAAAACCACTAATACTCAACAGTCCTTCCACAACTGGTAGATCTAACTAACCGCGACTAGCAGAGCTGGCGACCGAAAGTTAGTGACTGACAGTTAGTGTAATTAGCATTGGTGGTTTTAAAATCTTACTTTGTAACCAGTAAATCATGGACAATCCTGAAGAATTTATTTATTTTCTACTTATTCCAGTTCAGAATATCAGCTAACTTCCAGGTTTTGGGGTTGAACCCCAATACCGCTAAATGGAAAGATAGTAAGCTGTGTAGGGTGCACAGATTATGATATTCAGCACAACAGAACTCCATCCAGTTAATTATAAAGCATACAGAACTTTATTGGATTGCTAAATGGTGGAACACTTCATCACCTTGGCAATAGCCAACGACACTCCTCTTCTTCTTCTTTGTCTTTCGACTGTTCCCTTTCAGGGGTCGCCACAGCGAATCATCTGCCTCCATCTAACCCTATCCTCTGCATCCTCTTCTCTTGCACCAACTAACTTCATGTCCTCTCCCACTGCATCCATAAATCTCCTCTTTGGTCTTCCTCTAGACCTCCTGCCTGGCAGTTTAAACCTCAGCATCCTTCTACTGATATATTCACCATCTCTCCTCTGAACATGCCCAAACCACCTCAATCTGGCCTACTAGCCATCAACACTAATACTTTATAATACAGCCTGAACTGTGGGAGTAAGGGCAGTGTTGTTAATCTGAAGAGGAGGAGATGAGTTTAGATTTCTCTAAGACTTTATCGGAACCTGGTAAAAACATGTGCAGCTGCTGTTGTTACCTTAGCAGGTCTTTGATGCAAAGGCCCAGGAAGATTTAATTGTTGCTTTCTACTGTCTGGATAGTAAGCAAAAGCATGTGATGCAACAGATTGCCCTTAAGCGCTCATCTGTACTCGTCTCTGCCTCATTATTCTTGTCGTTTTGGGTTTTCAGGTCTCTGTGCACTCTACTGTATGACAAGTTTGAGCTGTGTGTCTTGTATATTCTTAGCCTTGTTTTGTTTTTCACATCATTTATTTCCTGTTGTGTCTCCTGGTGCATGTTTAATCTGTTTATGATTCTGAAATATCCATAACAGATGCAAATAACCTTGTCTACCTTGACTGTACCTTTACACTTGCCACTGTAATAAATTATGTATCAAAACATACATTAATAATGTATAAATTATAATTATGCTTTTTATATAATAATTCTATCTAATAATGATAATATAATACTTATTATACATAATAATAATATTAATAATAATAATAATAATAATTTTACCATGGTACCCATGAACACTGTACAGTTACAAGAAAAATACATAAAATCATGAAGTCTTAGTTGTAAATACAACATATTTTGTCAAAAACGTTTGTACAAAATAATGGCACAAAATAAAGCAGACTAAATAATAACAGGCACATTAAAATTTAGTGCAAGAGTCATTGAGTGTGAGCAGTTGGAAGGTGGAAAAGATAAGTTTTTAGATAGGTTTTACAATATTGAAGAGAGATAGAGGCCTTGGGAAAGGGAAGAGAAATTTTTCACACTTTAAGGACAGTGACATCGCCGTTTCCTGTGGTGCAGAGGCAAGAAGAAAGGACATGTGAGTGTCGGAGGATCTAAGCATGTATGCAGGTGTGAATGGGAGAAGGAGGTTAGATAAGTAGGTGGAGCCATGGAGCTAGTAGTTTATAGAACGGTCCTTTGTGGGTGATAAGAAAGCTGAAGCTTTTTCATATGATATAGTTGTTACTGTCAATGAATTCTATGTCTTATTTATGCAAACATTTAAAACAGATTGGAGAGCACAGATCTTACACTGGGAATAAAAATCAAGTTTGCATTAAAAAAATTGAACTGCCAAAAAAACAAAACAAAAACACTCTAACACATAGACAGACACACGCACACAAACTATAAAACCATGCAGCCCAGGCAGTGTAAAGCCTAGTTAATTGGGCACCTGGATTTCCTGGGGGGATAATATATATCTAATAACAATAAGCACTGATTATTTTTGCTGACAGTAGTACTCGACTAAAGCATGGAGGGGGGATTTTGTCTGGCTCATAGTCTGGCTCCCACAGAGGCCATCATCATCACACCTGCTGTGATAATCACTGTCTTTAAAGTACTGACAGGTGCTGAATCCAAATAGACCTAATTCTGCCTGCACTCATCTATGTGTGTGTTTCCCTCATCTTAATGGAACAAATTTAATCTGACCTTAGACATTCAAAACACACTATGCTCATTTGTCAAAAACAAAAAAAAAGTTTTCAGAGAGGCTAAAGGCACCTTCTCTTATAAGAGTCAGTCAGAGAGATAATAAAAGGAATGCATGATGCATATACAGTATAGCTCTGTGTGTGGCTGTATTAGTAAAGTCTTTTGTGTTCACTGTATTTGCCATAGTGAAGTACAATGTTGATGCTGCCAGGTAACACATTTAAAGTAATAAGAAATATTTTGTATTATAAAAAAATATTTTAAGTCTGTCTTAAATCATAAATCATTGTCTATACATTTTGGAACAATTATAACACAATGCCACACTTGTCAAAGACCTTGAATAAAAGCTGGAAGTCTTGACTTTTTCATTTTGAATTCAATGCAAAAAAAAAACAAAACTAATTTTGTTCCAAAATTTATGGACCTGTTTGTAAGTACATTTTCATACATTGTATTTGTTATACATTTTTCTGTTCTGCACACCAGCCGCAAAGTTTGTCATCAAGGCAGTCCAACTGAGCTAAATTAAATTGCTACCTTTTAAAGGTTCAGTGCATTTAGTCTGTTAGTAGTAAGTCGGTAAATCTGTCAGTCAGTAAGGAAGATCATGGAAGAAAGTAAGGAAGTCAGTAAATCATTGTCCAAAACTTAGTAAAGTAGTAAGGCACAAACAATATAATCCAGATAGAAAAAATACTCTGTTGTGTCTAGGCTGGTTGCTACCTGCAGGACCCAATTAATCAGCCAGTTGACAGAATTGGCCCAAGACCTTTATGAATTATTGCCTGGCTCCAACCTGAGTCAATCATACTGCCTGAGCCCATCACTGATCGTCCAGAATAGGGCCCAGGAAACAGTTCAAGTGCAGTACTGGCATAATTTCAACATTTAACAAATATTTAATTGTATAAGGTGGTCCTTTAACAAAATTCATTATTGTTTGTGCACAGCAATATATAAAAATAATATAAATAATTGTTAATATTGGAAACTCAACAAACAGTTATAGAATAGAAAATTAATTTGGGGATTTGAAAAATTAAGGCTGTAACCGCAGGTAACATGGAGTCTGCAAGTCCTCCCCATGCATATATATATATATATATATATATATATATATATATATATATAATTAATTTTTTTTGTAAAACTGCCCCTGCCCTGCTCGAGCAGAACCTTGGGCATACAGCAGTTCAGCAGGACACCTTGTCTCTGTGTGGTCAGCCTATTTTTGGAATGTAGTCTGGTGAGCTATTAGGTCAGCCTCTGTCTCTACTGCCAACTCACTAGCTAATACCCTCCACCAAAAATATTAAGGGGGAGCTAGTCCCAGATCATTGGGAACACTCTCTTCTCTAGTCCAATCAACGCTGACAAGGCTTTTCAGTCTGGAGTGCTGCTGGGCCATGAGAATCTGTGCCGCCAGGAAAGCCAGTTGACTGGTTATATGAACAAAATGAACCAAATCCACTTCTGCTCCCTCTGGCTAAGGATTTTCTAGGGTGTCTTTTGTCCTCTGTGCTACTTTATGGCCCACTGGTAGCATTTCAGGCGCAGAGTGGTTTGATTTGACAATTGGCCTGGTATGAATATTTATGAGATATCTAAATAGGCTTAAGTCATGGTTGTTCAGAAACCCTTCTTTGAACGGCCAAATACTATTATCTAAATGAGAGGGTTTGTGCAAATTAGTATAGTTTTGTAATACAAATATTTCCCTGTCATTTTTTTTATGCATTATTTATTTGTTTGTATGTATGTTTGTTTGATTATATCATGAAAATCAAAACATAAAATAAGTAAGTTAGTCTTGTTTGAATATTTGTGTAAAAAATGTATATAGTAACTCATTGATCTCATTAGTGGGTTTGCTTTCAGCAAAAATAGACTAGCGAATCGGCATATAGAACAGAATCTAGGATGCTTCGAGAATGCACCTGGTGGAATCATAACCATTGATTAGAGTGGGAGCAGGCAACTCCATTGACCACATAATTTCTGGAAAGCACCACTTTTACGCCCATTGGAAATCTGGGGTAGGACTAGTTTTTTTATTTTATTTTTTTTATTGATGATGGGACATAAAAAAAATTATACACCTTACACAGGTCTGAGCATTACTTACTTATGTGACATAAGCATCCATCTATTATATAAGACCATAGGAGCTGATTCACTATGAAGTAACAGAGCCTCTTTAAACTGAAAACAAAATTACTAATAGAAATTACTCCAAAAGCATTTAATCCACTCCTTTCATTTGTAAGTAGTCTGAGGAGAAGTCTGAAGGGATGTTGCCATAGTAACTCTATATTCCTTTGAGAGAGGTGAAGGAGAGTGCGAATCAAACCAAACATGTCAGTACATTTCTTGTATTTCATGACCACTAGGGTATACCGTTTGTACCCGCCAGGGTGCTATATGATTAAAATAGTACACTGGATATTTACCACTTTTTTTTTTTTTAGAATGCCAAGTTATGCAGTATATAGTGAATAGAATGCAGTTTGGAACACAATGTGACTGCCCTTGGCTCAAAAAAAAAAACATTCTCCTAAAATTGTATGGTGGCATCAAAAGAAAATAATTTAACTAACGGCAAATTAATGAACCAAGTGCGTAATTTTGAAAGCCAGTGTGTACAAAAGAATTTGTATGCAGTTGTACAGGGAAGTTTCTAAATGTTAATGCATGTGTGTAAATTTTCAAACCAGATTCAATTTTGTATTACTTTCTTAGTTAAATTTTTGTTGAACCCTGCCAGAAACTCAGCCAACTTTTGAAAAGCCCAACAAAAAGCAGCAATAGCATTTCTGTACACACTCAAGTCCTTTTTACACTATGGTTTTTAGCCACAGGCACATTTCAATGAGGCACTGGAGACAAGTCTGGCATTTCCTAACCAACTATGGGCCGAATAATGACATGTCTTACATCCATTCATATCACTCAGACAGCAGTACATTAGATTTCCAAGCACAGTGGTGGGAAAGACAATAATGAGATATTTTCACACCATCTCAGGTTTTCCAAAAGTAACCAAGGTTAAAATGATTGTTTAAAAATAGCCAGCATTTAATCATATATGGCAGTTTTAAGGGATTTAATTAGTTAAATAAATGTGGGCAATATTTTCTAGTACATACAAGTTGTAACTATAAATTGTAAACTGTAAACTTCTATGCATGCTTTTATAATTGAAACCCAGTGTCAATCACCGTGTTTCATAGTTCTACATAGATGGGAACAGATTATGATCAGCCATCTCACTGTTTTTTAGACAACTCTAACTTGTTTTAAAGAATACACATTTAATGAGATATTTAATTTGGTGCTCAAGGAGGTTACCTAAAATATTTATACTGTTGGTTTCGAAAAATCTGTCTGTTTTCAATAGGAGAGGCAAGTACACTGTTATACTTAGAGAAAATATTCCATGAGCAAGATGCTGTTGCACCATACAACCTGTAGGTCCAAGAGAAAAAGTAATAACATCAATGGTACAAAAGGGTTTATGGAGGCATGGCATTAGCACAGATTATGACTTTTATTTACAAATAGATGACATAAAAAAAGAATAGGATCAGAAACAGGACAAGACCAGGACCATGAAAACCAAAGGAACAAAACAAATGTGTGACGATTAGCCAAAATACCAGGATTCTCAGAGCTTTCAGGATGTATAACAGAGTTTCCAGTAAACATCTCATGATTAACAGAGATTAGAAGCATACCAATGATAACAAGAAGCCAAACATTGTCATGAGGACAAAATTCTGAAAAAATATCACTTAAGTCGAGACCTGTCAATAAAGGTCTCCCTGATGACCTCCCTCTCAAGCTGAGCCAGCTGGTAGATGCAGCGTGAATTCTAAATGGCCAACAAATGCTAATTCAGCATGTAAATTTTTTTTTTTATCATATGAATTGAAAAACTAAGAAAGGATGGTTAACAAATATTTTGCCAGTGTTTACCCTCACCAAAAGATATGTGACAAGGTACCTTCTAAAAAATGTTTACCTGTCACACTGATCTCAAACTGATTAATAAATTGTGTTTGGTTCGAATTTGAAGTAGTCAAGACAGTGAATGACTTTAAATTTAATTGTGAAAATAGATACAAAAATTAAGACTAATCATCTGGAGTCATGGGAATGCACCAAAACAATGAACAGAAGGATGTTGTAGTGGTGTGTTTTCAATTTTTTTTTATTTTATGACATTAAGCCTGGCCTGTGAATAAATAAATGTTAAAAAAAAAAAAAAAAAAAAGCTGGAATTTGTTCCTAAGCAAAAGAAGCAAATTTACCACTTTCATAAAAAATCTTGGATGGTAGTTAATCCCTGCCCTGCTCCAGGCCTGGTAGCATTTGTCTGACCATGGTGACAGGAAAGAGTGATTAAAAAATACAACAGCAATATTAGCTCTTACAGAGGTCTTGGGTAGGTTGGCACCTTCCTGCTCTGGTTAAAAATTCTAAGTTTCTTGTTATAAAGCTTAGGTTTACAATGGTGCTAGTTTTAACAAGCTTTGAGGACAGCAAGTCCTGCAAGACCGTGTTAGCAACTGAATCAGTTTCAGATATTACAAGGGGACTCAGGAGTTCAACTGCAGGAATGCTCTTGCATTAGGTGCCCAATAAAACTGTCTAAAAAATGGAAGATCGAGCCCACCCAAAGACTTTTTCCAGGTCCACACGTATTTTTAAAAACAGATTTATCTACTTAGTTTTTCAAAATAATTCTGTCCACAATACAGTACGTTTTAAAAATATCTTTGTCCACATGAAAACACAAAATGCCGTGTTAAGTGCTGTTAGGAGCATCCCTAATCATCAGGGGGCCAATCAGAAGCCTGGACAAAAAGTCATTACTGGTTGCGCTTTGGAGAAGTCTGTCCAAAACCACCATCGCTGTCTGCGGAGTCTGTGTCTTCGGAGTTTTGTATGTAGCAGCAGTGAGCTTCATAGTACATTTAGGCACCTCTGTTCATTAGCTGCGTATGTATGTACATGTATGTAAAAAGTCCAGCAAGCAACTTTAACACAGTCACTAGGTTATTGTACGTAAATCCACTATTGCACAAAAAATCCTCCGTAACAAAGCTGACATCAAATCAAGGAGACTAGGATACTAAAACCGTTTGTAAAAATGCGCGGCTACGTGTGGACATGGCCTTATAGAACTATAAAACCCTCAGGGTCTCTAAGTAAAATCGAATGAGTCCAGAAAATGTTGAAACATGCAGATGTAAGAAAGATTTTGACACAGGAAAAGAAATCTGAAAAGGGAAACGATTTTGATAATTAATATGGATAATTATAGATATAGGGAGACTATTCCAGCAGCTTTTTTGCTTTAATCTTAAAATGAACAATTTGTTGAAATATTAATTCAGGGTTTTGGGGCATTTTTAAGTCTAGATAAATAATTTGATCACTGACTATCCTAAATGGCCTATGGAAGAGGCATGAACTTTCTTGGCCAGTTAATGGTATAACCTAACAACCAACTGTACCAACTGAAATAATAAATGCCAAAATATTGTAGCGTTTTTCACAGCTACCAATGAGCATGGAGAGACGAGTGAGCTTCCTTGCTGCCCAATGCAAATGGCTGGGAGTATTTTATTTAGCACAGCACCAAAAGTCACACAAACAGCACATTCACGTATCACCCAACAATCAACAAGACACACTTCTGACCCACACACACACACACTGGCCGAAGCCACTACCCCAGACACCTTTCCCCAACACGGTGAACACATAACAATCCCTCCCGCAAAGCATGATGGTTGTTACTCAAACCCCACCCACGCCACACTGCCCCCACCCGAGCTGTGACCGTCCCCGGTCACCATGGCGAACTCAGTCTAGCAGGCGTGACGGTGGTCGGCGCTGGCGTTGTGAACGCCGGAGTCTTTTTGCGGGGGAAGGCGGGGCGCAGCCCTCTTCCTGAGGCGGACCGGCCTCCACAGAGCTCGATATTTTGCTGACGTGGGGCTGGTAGGGAGCGAGCCGGTCCCGGTGGAGCACCACCAATCGCGACCGCCCCGTCAACCGCACCCGGTAGACTACGTCGGAGAGCTGGGCAACGACCGTGCAGGGGCCCACCCAGTGCGACATAAGCTTAGGCGAGAGCCCCCTTTTTCTTCCGGGGGAATAGACCCAAACCTGCTCCCCAGCAGCAAAGTCTCGCCCCCGGCTGTGAGTATCATACAAGCGGCGCTGCTTCACCCCGGCGTTCGCCAAGTGTCTACGCGCCAGCTCGTGGACACGAAACAATTTGTCTTTTAAGGAACAAAAGTAATCCATCCCCGGCTTCGCGGGTAAATACACTTGTGGAGGAGGCCCGAACACAAGGTCCACGGGCGTGCGCAACTCGCGACCGAACATTAACGCAGCTGGCGTGAGCTGTGAGGACTCCTGCACCGCTGTGCGATAAGCCCAAAGCACGAGAGGCAAATGTTCGTCCCAGTCCTTTTGCCGGTCGCTGGTAAGCACGGCGAGTTGGGTGGTGAGCGTTCGATTAAAGCGTTCCACAAGGCCGTCACTTTGCGGATGAAGGGGCGTGGTGCGGGTCTTTTTCACCCCGAGGCGCTCGCACACCGCTGCGAATACCTCCACCTCGAAGTTACGCCCCTGGTCGCTGTGCAACTGCTCCGGGGCGCCGAATCAGCTGAACACCTCATCCACCAACACTCAGGCCGTGGTGGAAGCGCTCTGGTCAGGAACAGCAAACGCCTCCGGCCACTTGGTGAAATAATCCATGGCTACCAGCACATACCGGTTCCCGCGATCGGAGATGGAAAAAGGCCCAAGAATGTCCACGCCCATACGCTCCATGGGTGCCCCCACCCGAAAGTCTTGCAAAGGTGCTCGCGAGCGCTGGGTAGGGCCCTTCATTGCCGTGCAGACGTCGCATCTGTGAACAAAGAGTTCACTATCAGTGTGACAGCCCGGCCAGTAGAAGCGGGCGCGCGACCGCTGCAGCGTTTTGGTGACTCCGAAGTGTCCCGCACCCGCATGCCCGTGAATCATTTCCAACACTCGTGCCCGCAGAGTCCGTGGCACCAGCAGCTGAAAAGATTTGCCAGCGCCACACGGCCGTTCCCAGTGGCGGTATAGTAAACCCCCCCGCAACGCTAGTCGATTAAACTGCGAGTGGAGAGCTTTTTCCTCCTGTCCCAAGTGAGCAACCGCGGCATAATCCGGTCTCTGGCCCGCGTTAACCCAACCCAGTACCCGTTGCAGCGCCGGATCCTTCTCCTGCTCGGCAATGAGCTGATCACGGTCCATCTGTGGCACAGGCGGAACGACTACAGGCGATGCTGTAGGCGACGCGGTAACTCGGCTGCACACTGGCTCAGACGGTGGATTACCGACGGAGACTCCGGAGGATTGCGCAGGGAGAATGTTCCCGATTCACGGGGGTCGGGGAGTGTTCGATGTCACGACCATGCACGCGCTCTTTAACCCGCTTGCAGTGCCGACAACGCTCTTTGATACACGGCCGGCGGGATAAAGCGTCCGCGTTACCATGCAGTTTTCCAGCTCGGTGCTGGACGGTAAAGTCGTAGACCTGCAACTGCTCTAACCAGCGCGCCAACTGCCCCTCGGGCTCTTTAAAACTAAGTAGCCACACCAGCGAAGCGTGATCGGTCCGCAGCGAGAAGGATTGCCCGTATAAATACGGCCTAAAATGTTTTAGGGCCGCGACGACCGCTAACAGCTCGCGCGGCGTGACGCAGTAATTTTTCTCAGGTCCAGACAATGCGCGGCTGAAGTAGGCAATAACACGCTCTTTACCCTCGGACACCTGAGACAGGACGGCCCCCAGCCCTACATCGCTCGCGTCAGTGTCAAGGATAAACCTACGAGACGCGTCAGGGTATCCGAGAACGGGCGACGTGACCAGAGCTTCCCGTAACCGAGTGAAAGCACGCGCATGCGCCCTGTCCCAGCGGAACGGCTGATTCTTTTTCGTGAGGCCGTGCAGCGGACTGGCGATCGTGGCAAAATCCTTGACGAACCGGCGATAGTAAGAAGCTAACCCGAGGAAGGTGCGTAGCTGGGACACATTTAGCGGTTCAGGCCAATTCTGTACCGCCGCTATTTTTGTTGGATCGGTGGCAATCCCTCTAGCACTAATTACATGTCCTAGGAAGCCGGTCTCTCGCCGCAGCAGCTGACACTTTTTAGGGTTGAGTCGCAAATTCGCCCGCCGGATAGCTAGAAATACTTCCCGTAGGTTAGCTAGAGCGACCTCAAACTCCCTGCCGTGCACCAGTAAATCGTCCAGGTAAACGACACAACGGTTGCGAGGAATATCGGCTAATACCTTCTCCATCAGCCGTTCGAAGGTAGCTGGAGCGTTACACTGGCCGAACGGCATGCGCCGGAATTGCCATAGCCCTTGCCCGATCGAGAACGCAGTTTTAGGTCGCGCTTCCGGGGCGAGCTCTACTTGCCAGTACCCGCTTCGCAGATCTAACGAGCTAAACCACGCCGAGCCCGCAACGTGTTCCAGCGCGTCATCTATACGCGGCAACGGATAGGAATCTTTGCGCGTCACCTCGTTTAACCGCCGGTAATCGACACAAAACCGCCACGATTCGTCCTTTTTGCGCACCAACACAACCGGTGAAGACCACGGTCCGGACGCTGGCTCTATGACGCCCGAGTCGGCCATCTCACGTAGCTTTTGTTCGGCGATAGCTCGTTTAGCTAAGGGAAGACGTCTCGGATGTAACCGAACAGGAGCCGCGTTACCTGTATTAATCGTGTGCTGCACCAAATTGGTATGTGTGCACTCGCGCTCATCAACCGCGAAAATGTCTGCGAACTCGTGTAGCAGGGATTTTACGGTGTCGGCCTGTGTCTGACTGAGCCCTACGCTACTACGCTGCATAAGCTCGGCCATTATTCTCGTTCGGTCTGCTACCGGATGTTTACATGGCGCGCCCGCCGGAAGTTCCGCCCCCCTGGTGTGCTCCACTAACATGTCCGGCTGCGCTTTGGGCACTAGCAACCTGGCTAACCCGAAGCTATCACGCAACGTCCGGCAACGAGATTAAGTACTGCACCCCAACTTTCCAAAATATCCAACCCCAAGATACAATCATCCTCAATGTCGGCCACCAAGAATGGATGAAAAAGAATGATTGCACCTACTTGTATTCGCACTGTGCGACAGGCCCGTACCTCTAGATAGCTCCCCGACACGGTGCAAATGCTCACGGCTGGGGCCGGCAGCATACAACCGCGATCGCCTTGTCCTAGTACTCCCCAGCGCAGCAGCGAAACTGTGGAGCCAGTGTCCACGAGCGCCCGCAGCGCAACGTTGTCCAGGCCACAGTCAACGTAGACCCCCGCGCGATTTCCTGCACGTCCTGACCGGAGGTTAAACCCGGTAGTTGGGGAAACAAGGAAGGCTGTGGGAGGCGGCTTCCCCTCGACGCCCCCCGAAGCTAGTTTTAACGGCTGCTGGGGTACGTTGTCCTCAGGCCTGAGAACACTGCAGCGGTAATCCGGCGGTCCCTGGCCTCGGCTAGGTTCACCTACCGAGCGGCCCTGAGTCACGGGAGGTCGCTCGGCTCTTTCGCCGTGGCGTTCTGCCATGATGGGTTCGGCGCGCTCAGCCTCGCGCAGCGCCTCAGCCAAGGAAGCCGGTGCCGCTAACCGGATGTGCTCGCGCAGCCGCCACGGACAGATTCCCCGCAGGAACGCACGGCGCGCTAGCTCCTCCTGCTGGACGGACCCGAATTCCGGGTAGCCTCTGCGCGCAAGAGACCTCATGTCCATGGCGAACGCCCCCAGTGGCTCGGAGGCGCTCCGCACGCGGGTTGCCAGCTCCTCGCACGCGGCCTCCTTACGGTCACCTGCGCTGAACCGGAAGCGGAGCGACTCCCGCAGCTTCGCCCAGTCCTTCCGCTCATCAGCCCGGAGGTCTTCCAACGCCCGCAGCGCGTCACCCTCCAACGAGAGGGCCACCCGGACGGCTGTTTCCGCCGAGGACCAGCCCGCGAAGTCGGCGGCTAGCTCTACCTGGGCGAGGAACGCGTGCGGATCGACGGCGCCGTTGTAGGCCGGCAGGCGCAGCTGCAGGTCGCTTCGCTGGCGGGCGGGGCACGGAGCTGTAACTTGCTCCGGTGCTGCGTCACTGGAGGAATCCCCTCCAAGGTCCAGTGCCGGAACCTGGAACGCGCAGCTACGCTCCGGTCGCTGCTCTAACCCGCTACTCTCCATCCCACTTCTGACACCAATTGTAGCGTTTTTCACAGCTACCAATGAGCGTGGAGAGACGAGTGAGCTTCCTTGCTGCCCAATGCAAATGGCTGGGAGTATTTTATTTAGCACAGCACCAAAAGTCACACAAACAGCACATTCACGTATCACCCAACAATCAACAAGACACACTTCTGACCCACACACACACACACACTGGCCGAAGCCACTACCCCAGACACCTTTCCCCAACACGGTGAACACATAACAATCCCTCCCGCAAAGCATGATGGTTGTTACTCAAACCCCACCCACGCCACAATATTATGAACAGACATTTCTATATTCTTTATCTATAGCAATATGTTGTCAGCATATAAGCTAATGCGTTTTTTAATTACTCTCACTGTTAGGGCTTCGAAATCAGAATGTGCAGTGATTTTTAATGCAAGTGACTCCAGCAAGAAGGGCAGATGAAAGAGGGCAGCTTTGTTTGAACATTTTTTTTTAAGCTGACTTATTACAGTTACTTAAAATAGAAGATACTGGACTGTTATAGGTAATATTTCCCCGAGAGATGAATTACTCATTAACGGCAAAATGCCACAGCGACCAAAACATACTGTATAAGGCCATTCTATTTGATCAAAAGCCCTCTTTGCATCCAAGGATATAACTGCTGTCTGCTTAGTCTTGTCATGATCTGCATATTTTGTATTGAGAACTTGTTTTACATTAAAAAAGAAGACATTCCTGGAATAAACCCAGTCTGATCGGGGTGAATTATAGATGTCAGAGTTTTGCTTAGTCTGTTTGCCAGCACCTTTATAATAACTTTTCATTACAAATAAGCATTTTAAAGAGCAATTGGCCTGTACTGACATGGTCATTATTTTCTTTACCTTTTTTCAGTAAGAAACAGAGGTTAAACTCATACAGAGTTTTGGGAAAGGTATTTTCTTCTGCAGAATAAGAGAGCATTCTGAGTAATGGTGAATCTAATAAATCTGAAAATGTTTTATAATATTTGCTGGAAAATCCTTCTGGCTTTTCCGGGAGGAAATGATTTAATGGCAGAGAATTGTTTTTCCTTGTTAATATTGGAGTCTAGTTCTTCCCTGACTGCTGAGCTTTGGATTATCCAGAAAGTTGACATTGTATTCATTTATACATTATATATGGAACGCTCTAAACCTGTTTTTGATATCTTTAGGGTTAGTTAGCAGAGTACCTACATTTGATTTAATTCTATAAATTGGCCTAGTAGTTTTAGAGCTTTTAAGTTGCAGTTTTAACAGTTTCTCTGGATTATCGCCTAGTTCAAACTACCTTTGCGTCTGTTTAAGAAGTGAATTATGCATTTGTATTTATATTTAAGCTTTACCATTCTATAACATTTGATTGGGGATATTGAAATTTGGTGGGAAAGAAGGGGTATATCATGAATCAAGAATTCAATAATCAATATATCAAAAATGCAATTATTAAAATTTAAAACAGTATGAATCTGGAATATACCAAATCATCAATAAGTACTTAATCAAAAGTCATGTAAGCTGACACATAAGTGTGTGACAGTACTCCAAAATTAGCATGTTCACTGCTCTAAAATATAAATATTTATCAAATAAATTACTGTAAATAAGATATACTGTATTTGCCATAATCCTGATTAAAATCTTAGGGGAAAAAATATAGTTATAGATAATGCAGCTGATCAATAATTTTGTTTGATCATGATTTGTATTCTGAGTTGAGATGTGCATGAGCAATGAGGGTTTAATACTAAAATGGCATACAGTACATCTGTATTCAGACCTCAGCCATAACTGGATTAAAGCATTATTTGAGCGCATGGGAGGAGACTGATTTTCATCAGAGACATTTCTTATCACAAGGATAATTTTTTTAATTATTTTTTTCTTTTTTCTTTTAATGGATAAAGAGTTAAAGTGAAATTTAAGGATACCATATGAGTGCTTGGTCAGTCTCAACCCATAGCATGTTTAATTTAAGAGCATTGAATGAGCAAGAACATTGTCATTATGACATTAAGTATAACCAGTCTGTAAACAAAAAAAAAGTTTATTTATTGATTTATTTATTACAGCATAATTCTTGACCCTGATTTAGTATATCATGGTGCATGCAATATGCGTGGCACAGTGTGTTAAGGCTCTGAGTTACTGATCAAAATGTTGGTGGTTTGAGCCCCAGCTCAAACAGGTTGCCACTATTGTGCTCCTAAACAAGGCCCCCAACCATATCTGCTCCAGGGGCGCCATACTGTATCAAGGCTGACCCTGCGCTCTGAACCCAGTTATACTGGGATATTCGAAGAAAGAATTTCACTGTGGAGTATGGTATACTGTATGTGACAAATAAAGGCTTAACGTAACTTGACGCTGTCCATAACTCCAAACCTATTTGTAGAGCATTCATGTAAAATTTATGTACTTGTATTTATGTACAAATTCTACATTTTCTAAGGTTTTTTTCTCCCTTCAAGGATAAAATTTCCTTGTACTTGTTTTGTTATGTATGAACTCTTAAAGGAAAAACAAATTCAGATTTGACTTAAGTCCCCTGGACAGCATGTATGCCGAGTCATTCACCTCTCCTCATGATGCCAAAAAGTATTCTCATTGGAGCTGATCTACATTTTAAAGACTTTAAAACTTTGCAAGATCATTTTTCATTAAAATTAATCTGGTTTTTTTTTCCTCTACTCTATAGCAGTTGCATTCTGATCATGGCCCAGATTACTGTTTATACTTTGTCGTTTGCAATTAGTTCCAATATGTCCTAACCTGTGTACTGTATATTTACCCCTCTATTTTGTCAACATGTTTGGAAAGTCTTCTGGAAAAGGCTACTAAGCCATGTTGCTACTTTTCATAGTTTCCTATTTATAATAAATATTATAAATAGTATTATAGATAGAAGGCTATGTATTCTCCTTATATAAAAACTTTACAGCACAGTTGTGTAGTGGTTAGGACTGTTACCATGCACCCTTAGTGTGAAGTTTGCATGTTCTCCCCATGCTTGTTGGGTTTCCTCTCACAGTCTAAAGACCTACAGATTAGGCTAACTGGTGTTCCCAAATTGTCCGTAGTGTGTGTGCCCTGCGATGGATTGGCACCTTATATACTGTAGGCTTCAGCACCCCTGTAACCCTGACTACAGGATAAAGCGGTATAGATTATGTGTCTAATGATCGTGTAATATTCAAGATACATTCTTTCTCTACATACAAGTTTTATTCTTCTCATGTTAAAGAAAGCATGTGTTGGTATTACAAGCCATTTTCAGGTTATAAAATTACAACATTACAAATAAAAATTCTTGACAATAAGTGTAGTACAACACAATAGAGTGCCAAATATTGGATATAAGTGGCACAGTGGCATAATGTTTAACACCTTCATGGTCGAGGGTTTGAATCCTGTCATGGGGGCATGGAAATGCATTCCCCCCGTGCTAGTTGGTTTCCTCCCATACAGTCCAAAGACCTGCAGATTAGGTTAATTGGCGTTCCCAAAGTGACCGTATTGTGTGTGTACCATGTACCAATCCATCAGGTGTATCCTGTGCCTCATGCTCAAAATCTCCTGGAATAGGCTCCAGGCCCTGTGACCCTGTATATGGTAAGCGATAAAAAAGATAAATAAAAGTTCAATTAATATATTGGACATAAAAAAACAAATGCAAATCAAATACTGTATTTATAGTTACATTTTGCATATGTTGTTGTTGGTCTTTTGGCTGCTTCCGGCTAGTGCCTGGGCTTCCCGCAATCTCAAGCTAAATATTTACTACTGAGCAACCTGTATATAATATGTTGCATATTTTGCATATATTGAAAGATAATGTGCATTTGAGATGTTTATTGCAAAAATTATTATTTAGCCTGATCATTGTGTTGTTGGACTGTGTCCTTATTATGGTTCTAAATTCAGCAACCAGGAAGAAGCTGTTTTTAGATCTACAAGTGCAGGTGTGAATGACTCTGTAACACCTGCCAGATGATAGAAGTGTGAATAGATCATTGCTGGCCTTGATTGGGCTCATGATTTGTTGGCTGGCTAGACCAAAGGACTTTAGTAAGATATTTACAATGCTGTTTAACAGAAGAAACAATCAGTGATCTCAAATATAAAAGATAGAGTTCAGGAAAATAGGACATTTGTATATACACACACACACACACACACACACACACATACATATATACATATAAAAAACACTCACTCATCATCTATACCACTTTATCCTGTATTCAGGGTCGCAGGGGGCTTGGAGCCTATGCCATAAGACTTACAGTAGGGCACAAGGCAGGGTACACCCTGGACAGGGTGCTAATCCATCACAGGGAACACACATAGCGGGCAATTTGGGAACGCCGATTAGCCTACTGTCGGAGAAAGCCAAAGTACCCGGAGGAAACCCACCAAGAACAAGCAAACTTCATGTACACAATCAGGAATCGAACCTGGCCGGGAATCGAACACAGACCCTGGAGGTGCAATAACGAGCATGATGATGCTGATAGGCAAACATGGACAGACATATTGGATGCCAACTGTTTAGAAGAATTATTACTTGTAGTGTTTGCCGCACTTCTAAACACTTACCAGCTGAGACAACTGGGAGAGACAGACAAAAACACGTGCACACCTGCCTGAATCTGAAGATCTCTGGTTGTAAGTCGTCATATAAGTCATTGAGAGACATGAAGAAGATTGGACATTTGCATTTTCCAGGTAAAAACAAAATGGGTTCTAGCAGACACAAGCTGTCTGTTTTTATCTGGATGCGGGCTATAGAAAGTGATACCACATAAGGAGTCGGGATCTCAAATAAGTGGTTGTTTTATGGGCAAAGATGCATCAGAACCTTCTACCTATATTATAAAACCTTACACCAATGAATAGTTAAGTTATTTATAAAGGTTAATTGACATAATGGATTTTTTTTATCAATGTTCTCAGTGTTGTGACCTATTTATAAAAGTGTATTTGACTTAGAATATTGACTCTGTGTCTGCAGATTCTGCCTGAGATCTGACTTCTATAATGCCTAATGCATACCATCTGGTGTATATCACACACCAAATGACCCAATATTTATCTAAATGGTTTCTAGAGCCATGGAGTATTTCACAAATTTCAAACTAAAGTTTCTCCTGTCAATTACACAGCCAGTATACCCTGGCGCTTATTACTGTCAGGCCAAATAAAAGACTTCTACCTCTGAATTGTAATTTTCCTCTGATCCCATATAATCCTTTTCATTAAATGAAAAAAAAGTTAAGATTATTATGGAGTCTTTCCACTTAATTAATCATTTTCCAACAGATGCCAGAAAAAGCCATTTTCCAATAACGGAAGGACTAAAGCGAGAAATACTGGCTCAGCTCCTAATATATAAAATAAATAATAACCTTTCAGAGAAAAATTTACATATTAACAAATAAATAAGTGAATAAATTAGTCACTAAGTAAGTAAGTAAGTAAATATATATTTTTTCTGTACACTGTGAAAGTATCATTTAACTGAAGCAGGCAAGATTTTATTAAAGTGCAGACATTTGGCTTTAATCATGGGATTGAACAAACATATTTTATTGTAGGGACCATCAGTCCATCCATTTTTATAAGCTCAAAAGCAATTGAACAAATCAGTCAAATAATAGCAACAATGATGGTGCAATTACTTACTGTACTTCATGGGAAACATAATACTATATATTTCTGCCATAACTCAGTTGTAGTTTTATAAAGGGGGATAAATAACAAATGTTAAAGTGGGCATACAATTTGTGGGGCCCCTCTGTATATTACACACCACTCAGCCATATTATTGAGCCCAATACTGTGTGGTTTTCTCTTGTGCCACCGGGGTGGTGGGTGTGCTGTGGGAATATTAGTGGCAGATCCTTTAGTCTCCTTCATGGATGGTACTTTTTGCTCATTGCATTGCATGGATGGTCATGCGAGTTTGTAGAATTCGATGACCGGATCAACAACCTTGAACTGCTAACCTGCTAAGCCCCATATGCATCAGGTTGTGTTTCATTGGGTGTTTAAATATCTTTAATATAGTGGTCAGCATTGATTTGCAATTTGTGCTACATTGGCTTTTCTGTGGGATTGGACCAGATGGGCTAACCTCCTGTCACCAGTTTACTGGCATGTAATTGATTGATTGTTAAATTTATGTAGTTAAAATTAAAGAAATGGGAACAAATGTTTTACTGCGACAGCCTGCAAAATGCTTAAAGGTGTTTTCATGATACAACCTCAACAGCAACCTTGTTTCCCCACTCATCTGTTGCAGCCATCAATGTTCAGCATCACCAGTATACCAACCAGCCTGATCATCTGTCATAATCTGCATCTGTTTCTCACTGGTTTGTGCCTTAAGTTAGATGTTTTTATTTTATGTTTTAACCACTGTGTGGCTTAAAATAAAATAATAATGAATGAATAAATAAATAAAAATTCCTTTAAGACTGGTCAGGTACAGGTACAAACCTTAACCCAAGTGAGAATCTTTATGTAGTTGTCTTCTCCCTACATCAATACAAGATCAATTAATGTGACTCTGGACAGAAATAAGTGTGCAACTTTTTTTTTTTTTTTGCAGGACAGGGCAGTGTAGATTCAGTGCCATAGTGATACAAGCAGAAAAACTGAACTTCAAATGTTGAATTTTAAAAGTGTTTTATTTATTTATTTTTACCTACTGTACAATCTTTTCCAACCTGCAACATCATTTCCAAATGTAATAGATGCAGTACAGATTTTTATACCAGACTTACGATACTTATAAATAATTGAAAAAAATGGATGACACACATCATATGAGATTTTTAATGATTTAAGGTGTAAGCAGATTCCACAATATACCAAAAACTTTTTGCACTGATTATGCAATGAATCTTTCATAACATTCCACCCCAGTGCAGATAAATGTAGGTGTTAATGGTGACTAGAAAATTTTACAGCCATTTTGTATGTGCCCACACACACACACACACACACACACACACACACACACGCACACACACACACACTTCAGGTTCAGCAAAGGGCTGTAGATCTATTATCATCATACAAACGTTTAGTCATAGACATTATGTTGTGTAGTTTTGTATGATTTTGCAACAAATTGTACATGGAATTAATCTCATAAATGCTACAGCTCAACACGTACATGATTTATATATATTTCTTTTTCCTTGAAAACTGTATTCTAACAGATGAATATCTTTCTCTTGAATTATAAGGTAAAAGTCCTGCCTAAGTGAAATGTTCTAGGTGATGTGGTTAGCTACAAGCCCAATTGAATGTGATATGTTCTTCCCACATACTGTATGTAGATCTATGTAAAATGAATTATGAAGGTCTACTATAAATATCAGAAGAGAAAATTAAGTAACACTCCAAAGACATGCAGATTAGGTTAATTGGAGTTCCCAAATTACTTGTAGTGTGTGAATGCCCGTGTGAGTGTTGACTGGTTGTAAAACTACAGTGGACACCATTGGCCTCAACGGTTCCTAGTTGGACTACAAAGGTTCCTAGATATATGATCCTGGGTAGAACAGCAACAACAGCAATGCATTCATTGTAACATTGGAAGATTGTCAAGACATCTACAGTATTGTCACCCAGCACAACCTGTTGTTGTTGGCTGGCTTCATGTGTCTCGTAGAAGCACATGTTAGTCTTTACCCTCCCTTGATGGTAGCTGTTGTATAACAATGAGAAGCTGGCTAGTGAATAGAAATCCAGTTTAGGCCACACCAACCTAAGTGAAAAAAAAAGTATGCTAAGTACAGTATATTAAATCCAAGCATATTTAGGTATACTTGCAGCAGACTAATGTTTAGTATACTTGAAGTTTGCTATTTTGGAACAAAAAACTAAGTGTATTTAAGTTGTAATTAAATTATACGAAAGCACAATTTTAAATGTACTGTATTAAGTAGACTTTTGTGTGCTAAAGTGGAACAACTTTAAGTATACTTAGTAGACTTAAAGTATATGGCTGTGTGTGTACTAACATACATACCTGCATTACAACATTAATTATATGTACGTATATATTTAATGTATTATAAGTACATAACAGCTATTTTTACTGTGTTACAAATACATGATTAATATACTATGAGTATATTCTTATTGTAGCAGTAGCATACTGTTATACTTCTGGTCAATTACCAATACTAAAAAAAGTACACTTGGTGGTTAATACAAATATACTTTATTGTATCATCCAGTGCATAAAATCCTTCTATACCACAGTATTGCAAATGTATTACCAGTACACTAAACGTGTTTAGAATAATATACAAATGCTAAATGCATTTTCTACTCTATAACATGTTTTTGAAAAGCATTACATCAGTAATTATGAGGGAGATTTTATTCATGAGTTCAGCAGAGTTACAAAAAACAGTCCTATAGTTTATTTGTGTTCAACAAAACAAAAAGTTCACAAACACACAAATAAAAATTTAAACTGTTGTCTGAACACAGACAGACATTAGTATTAGAGTATACAGGTACAGTATTAGTTTAAACCTGGTGTGTGGACACAGACAGACATTAGTATTAGAGTATACAGGTACAGTATTAGTTTAAACCTGGTGTGTGGACACAGACAGACATTAGTATTAGAGTATACAGGTACAGTATTAGTTTAAACCTGGTGTGTTGATTCTGTTACACAGAGACTGAAAACAGGCCGAGAGCTACAGAGCCACTAAACCACAAGCAAAGTACATGAGATTTAGCAACAACACATTAGACAATACATTCTATGGCTTAAAGTATGTAATTAATTACAAATTACCTAGCAAAAACGATTTTCAGCATACAAAAACAAGTTTGAGGCGCGGGTGGGAGAGAGAGATTCAGCGTGCAAAAATGAGTCTAAAAGCGCGGGCGCACGAAAGAGTAGTGCACTAAATATAAATACATATGAATAAGTACATTTAAATTGAACTGATAATATACTGAGACTCCCGTATATTAAAAACTGTATTTTAATGTATACTTTCTGTACATTTGTACAGTGATTATTTCGAGCATATATATATTTTTAAATATACCAAAAATAGATTGAAAAACAAGTTTAAATAAATATACTTTGAAAATTAGACCAACCTTACACTTAAAGTATATTTTCTAATAATATAATTATAATATAATAATATTCTATAATACAAATATTTTAAGGTGTATTAAAAGCTTAATTCCAAAATTTGGTAAAAGTATGATGTTAGTATACTTTTTATATATTAACTGATGGTACAACTTTTTGTTAGTATACTTGCAATGTACTATCGAGGATTTCAATATATTTGTAATACACTAAAGTGTTTTTTTTTTTTTCACTAGGTTTAAATAAAGATACAACTACTGTATTTAGAGCATTTAACAGATATAGATGATGGCGTTTTTTACACGCTTAAGTCACCTTTAAAAAAAAATCTCCCAAAACAATTATTTCTTTTATTTGTCACCTGTTGCTGAAAGTGTTGTAAATGCATGACACTCTGTGCAGTCTACTGTACACATACAGTATTCCCCAATGTAGTGCATCAGCTTGGTGACCTACAGTACAGTATGAGCACTGTTGATGCTTCCTAAAAAAAAACTCTTATAACAACCATGAATCCAATACTAAAATACTGCACATTAATAATAATTTAAAAGTAATTTAAAAAACATTTCATTATGGGTCTGTAAGAAACATGCATTCACTAGAAAGCTTATTTGCTAATATAGAAGCTGCCCAAGCTCTATGTTTGTGGTATTTGCTTGCTGTAACTTTTGTTGTAGCATGCTCTGTGAAGGTAAAGGTCACAGTCTAGCATTATACTACACACAAACACACAATGCATTCCTGGGAGACAACTTAAGCTGGTGGATAACTGGCTCATTTCCTGAGTCTTGTGCTTCTTTTGGTGATCGATTGGCCCTCAAAACCCGAGACAATGAGCAAATCCAGCTGTAGTTTTCCTACACGTACACCCATCCACCCACATACACACACTTACAGTGTTAGAGAGAGAGAAAGATTAAAAAGATCAGCTGCAGTAGGAGAGGTAATAAGAAATCAGATTCAAATATAAAAATACATATAGAAATTTTAAGAAGTACAGATGCTGGATCAACGAAGAGATTACTTATACACTAGAAAATATTTATATCGAGGAAACATTTTGCCAGAATGGTCACCTACAAGTGTGTGTGTGTGTGTGTGTGTGTGTGTGTGTGTGTGCGTGTGGTCTTCTCCCTAAAGGCATTAAGAAAATAACATTAAATAAACACACACACACACACACACACTTCCACACTTCACACCATGTGCAACTGTGTTACTTGACATAAACATGCCCAATTTAATCAGCTTACTTTTGACTGCTTATACATGCATGCTCGTGTTGCTCGTTTGTACATTCTATCAATTATTATAATTTTTCCCATACTATTACACTATCAAGGAGCTTTGATTGAGTTTTATTTTAATTTTCACACTCTAATGTGTGGCTGAAGCTGTCGTAGCTTGCACAGTTAGCTGAAATATGATTAATTAAGGTGTTGCTAACTTAATACACTAATACATTAATTCAAAATGTCAAAGTTTTAAAGAAGAAAATTTTTTAAGACTAACTTCATCTCTATATATATATACAGCATGGCTTAGTCCAAAAAAAGGTATGTAAACTTTTAAAAGCTAAACATTAAAAAAAGTATGTTTATTCTTAATGTGTTAAGTTTGAAACTAATTTGTTATATATGTTTCGAAACTGTGGTGCTAATTAAACAGTAATGTGTAGCGCCACTATAAGATAAAACACGGGTCGTTAGAGCAAACATATCCACAGCAGTCTGAGGTGAGGGCTTGTAAAATATCCAAACAGAGAGTGTTAAGCGACAAAATCAAAATGTTGAGTAAAAGGGATGTTGTGAACAGTCATGTGTCAGATGTAATAATCTACTTTTAACAGGAAACTGATGAAAGAAGTACAACTTATCTTAAACTAGGTGGAAGATAACAAACCTTACAAAATTGTATTTATTTGTATAAATAAGTTAGACAAAGAGTTCTGTCATTCAGGAAATGTATGTGGGCTTTAATCTGAAATAATAATATTACTGATTACAATGAAGCTGATCAGCTTACCTTTAGCTTTAACCTTTTAACTATTTCTACAAACTCTTTAACCGTCAACAGGTAACAATTTAAAAAAAATTAAATCTCAGCATTACAACAATATTAAGCAGATGATTGACATACCTCAGACAGGACATTCTTTTAAAGTTAATTTCCATGGCCTCCGAGTGGCGCAGTGGTAAAGTGCTTGCTCTATCATCCGGAGAACGCGAGTTTGATTCCCGGGTGATGCTGTAACCTTTTGCAGCTGGAGGTTGAGAGAGAGCTGATTGATTGAACTCTCTGTTCAGTTACTTAGTGTGCCCACATTAATTACGGTTCTACAGCCATTCAGGGGCGTCTGTGAGCTCACGCAAGCGGAAGGAGTGGGTGCGTGAGTGAGTAGTTAGAAAAGATGCGATCGGCTAGCGTCACGTGGTTCGGAGGAAACACGTGATCGTCTTCGGGCCACTGTGGGAGCCCCCTAGTGACGGGAAGGAATTGGACATAACTAAATTAGATACTGTATATTAAGCGTATTGCCATTGACCAGTTGGCCAAAATTTATGACTATGGTTTCAAGTCAGAATTTTTGCAGATTTAGAAGCTGCTGTAATTGTTCGTGAATTACTCCAGGACAAAAGAAAAAAAGTTCACTAAATCTCAAGTTTATGAGTTAATTATAGCCTTGGGATTCTTTGTGAGTAAGGCCCAGGGTTTTTGTTTGTGGTGGAATAATCTGTAAAGGTAAAGGTCACCACTATGCACTCCTGGGAGACAACTTAAGCTGGAGGATAATTGGCTCATTTCCTGGATATCGCACTTCTTTCCGTGATCGATTGGCCCTCAAAACCTGAGACAATGAGCACATCCGGCTGTAGGTGCAATCCAATTTCAGTTGTAGAGCTCTTTTAACAATGCACAATGTCACAAAGCCTTTTCACAGAAGTCCAGGTATAGATTTGGATGCAGAAGGAGCAACATTTGCCAACAGTGGCAAACATAATTATGGGTGTTGCCTCATTGCTAACAGTTCTTGGAAAGTGCAGATGTGGGAACATCAAGAGGAGCAGAAAGTGAGTCAGAAGTACATAAACTCTAAGCAGCAGGATAAATCAGGGTGCGAGGTGAGACATCAGGAGAAGTCTGTCAGGTTTTCTGAGAGTGCAGATTATTAGGTTTGCTCTTATTCTACAGTGTGGACCATGTGAGGTGTCTCTCTGGTTAATACATTATGTATAACACTTAATATCAACTTTCACTCAGTGTGTCGCTGTGTTCAAACGACTAAGTGCGTGTTTGTGTTTAACAGGTGTTGCCCCATCTGGGTGTGTGTTAATGCTGTAGTCATCAGCTTGTCCATAGCTGAGACCAGATGGCTTGGCTCTTCAACCCAGCGAGAAAGATAAACAACATCATAGAGGACACATATGGGCCAAACACACTGCCATGCCATACTTATATTGCTCTCTCTCCCTCTCTCTCTCTCTCTCTCTCTCACTCACTCTCTCTCTCTCTCTTTCTGTAGTGAACTTACTCACTCTAACTCTGTCTGAAATAAAGTCTTTATCAGAAGTTAGGCAAACTGCATCAGCTATGTGCTAGGTGTATAAAGTGATTTATAAGTATGCATTTATTCTTTCTAAAACGTTGGCTGCATTCATGCTTATACGGCAATTAGCACTGTGCTAATTTATTCAAAAGGCATAAATACAGTTTACCAGTGCATAAATGTCAATCTAGTTGTGTAAGGAAAAATATGAGCCAAGAAAAATTACTAGTTGCTGTGAAATAGTGCAAACACAGAGGCATTGGAAAGCCTGGACAGATAAGGGGAAATGCAAATCCAGTTGCATCCAAGTAAGACCCGCATTAATAATGCAAGAAAATAACTTGTTAGGGAGGTACCAAACAATTTATTTAAATTGATTATTTATGCTTTAATCAATAAAAAAGCTTTAGTATCAACATCCAAGGGCATGTGATAATATGTGGAATAACCCTAGTATAGAGTATCACATTAAAAAACAGATAAAAAGCAACGAAAATGATGTGACGATCAAGGAAAACAATTAATGCAAGGAAAAAAACACTGCCCACTTTATTAGGCTCCATTTTATTCTTCAGAACTGCCTTAATTTTAAGCAATTTAAAAATTCTATAGCATTTCAACAATATTTGTCAATTTACAGTAATTTGGTAAACACTTTATACTTTAATACTTTGATGGCCTTGCATACTTTCTTTATCTTTAATATTTGTATGAAACACAAACAACAATTTTAATCAATTACTTCGGTTGATTTACATGCCCTCGCCTCAGACTGACCAATGTTTTGTCTCATGGTGCCGCTTCACACAACTGCTTTTTTATCACTATAGTTTCAGAACATGAGAGACTTACTGGTTTTAAACCTCCTGCAGGAAGAATAAAAAATATTTATCTGTCTGTTCATCTTTGAAGGTTCATATTTTATAATCTTGGAGTAAGCCATGCTGTGTCACATTTTCACGGTACACTGTACACAATACAACTGTATACAAGCTAAACTATTGCACTGATTGCCTTTGTTGAGTGATGCATATAGATGCAACGAACTTGAGGGAAAAAAGAATAGCTCTAGATTAATGGTGTATTAATTATTTTCATGTTTTAGAAAAGCATCAGGGTCCAGATAGAACTGTCACTCGGTCTGGGTCTGGCCTAGAGAAAGCTATGAAGTAGTAAAATGAGCATACTGAGGAATGATTGCATGTGAGATCACTTAATTTCTGCTAGCACTGACCACTTAATCATTTCCTTTTTCTGGAAGTCAAAGGTGACAGTGCTAACCCCTATACTGCCGGGCTGTCTGCTTAGAAATGCATAAAAAAAAAAAAAACTTTGCCAAGTGAATAATAAAATAATAATAATAATAATTGTAATTGTTGCAAAGCAGCTTTACACAATCAAAAGAAATTATGGAAGTTTGTATTGTATAAAATGTAAATGTGCATTAATCGAAAGGATTGGATAGTCCCTGATCTGCAAGGGTAACGGTGGCAAGGAAACATTCCCTTAGATGGCAATAGGAAGAAACCTTGAGAGGAACCAGACTCAACTGGGAACCCATCCTCATTTGGGTGAAACGGATAGCAGGAATTGATCTGCAGTCATACTGTGTGTTAGGCGGCTGGCAGTTCAATATAACAGTTGATGTGTTTAAGTTAGTCCAGTTTGTTATTGAAGGTTCAGGTAGACTTGTAGGAAATCCCAGTCCTGAACTATCGAGCGACTGCAGCCACAAGTCCTCAGAGAACAGCTGTCTGCATCAGCCGAGGACAGAACCGTCTTCGTGGTAAAGTGGAACCGTCCCCAGTCACCACACGGATCCCAGACAGACCACATGGGCCATTCATGTTGGGAGCACCAGGACGAGTCAGACAAGTCCAGAGGGCAGAGGGGGCCTGGATCACTGGCAGCTCAGGGTCAACATTTGTAGCTTGACAGAGAGACAGGGAGAGGGAAAGAGAGAGGAGAGAAGAAGAGATATTAGTTAGATATAGTCACTGTCACACAGTGTATAAGGTGAATGTATATTTAGTGCAGAGTGCAAACAGGGACTAACTATGACAGCATAACTAAAATGGAGAGCACAGATGTGAGGGCTCCCTGAGATGTAAAGCAACATAGTGAGATGTTCACCGTCAACAAACCTAAGTGATCAATGAGAGTGGGGAAGACAGTATCTACAATACCAGTTCATTATAAAACTCTACGCCCATGAGTCCCCCAGATCGGCTCCTTTACCTAAGGCAAATATACTTACAAAAATGCTTGTTTAAAAAAAAAAGTTTTTTAGCCTAGACTTAAACACTGAGACTGGGAGTCCATTAATTGGAAGACTATTCCATAACTTTGGGGCTTTGTAAAAAAAAAGCTCTTCCCCCTGCTGTAGTTTTCATAATATGCGGTACTGACAAGCAGCCTGCATCTTTTGATCAAAGTAGGCGTGGTGGATCGTAAGACACTTGCAGTTCACTCAGATACTGCGGCGCGAGACCATTTAATGTTTTATACGTCAAAAGTAGTATTTTTAAATTGATGCAAAATTTCACAGGGAGCAAATGCAGTGAAGATAAGATAGATTGAACAACCAGACAGTAAGGCATTACAATAGTCCAACCTAGAGGGGATAAAAGCATGAACTGATTTTTCTGCATCGTTTGGTGACAATATATTCCTTATCTTGGAAATATTTCTGAGGTAAAAGAATGCTATCCGGGTAATATTATCTACATGTGCTTAAAATGAAAGACTGAAATCTATAATCACGCTTATGTTTTTCACTGTTGCACTTGATGGAACAGAAAAGCTGTTTAAAGTTACAGTGAGATCAGAAAGCTTGCTTCTAGCTGCATGCAAAACCTCACAATTGTGTTTTGTCTCAAATTACACATCATAAAGCAAATTAGATATAATGTAGGGTACTTAACACACCAATGAAAAAGGAAACTCAAAATGGAGTACAAGGGGAAAAGTAAAAGAAAATAGAACAAGAAATGAAACAGGCCAGGAAAATGTAATTTCCCCCTGGTTGGGGAATGCCAATAAGCAGCACTGAATCCTGTTTCCACACAGACATGATAGGAATTTAATTTACAAGCAACATGGATCTCTCTCTCTCTCTCTCTCTCTCGCTCTCTCTCGCTCTCTCTTTCAGTTCCCCTGGAATGCTGCCCCATCTCTATACCTACTCCAGGGAAAAAAAAAAAAAAAAAGAAGCCATTTGTCTTACTATGTTTATGAGAACTGGTTTGTTGACATTATGGTAACACTTAAAGATACATTTTCTTAATTACTAAAACATTAATGTACTAATGTACATTTATATCCTTACATTAAAGTATGAGTAATTAATTTATTTTAATGACATAATATAGACAGTGTACATCACCATAGTAATAATATATTAATAAATAACCATTGCAGTTTATTATACCGTTGTAGTTGTTTGCCTGCTCCCATTAGGTATCACCACAGCACATCATCCAATGCACACATTGTGATTTTTACACAGTATTTAATCTTAAAAAATATATAATAATAATAATATCAAAATAATTCAAGTATATGCACCTACTGTATAGTGGCCTGTTACCAGTCCTCTACTCAGTAGTCAGGTGAACAAAGACTCAAAGATCGATTTATTCTTTATTGCAAAACGGCATTGCATCAGCTCATCTCTCACTCACCCTTTATCTCTGTTCACATTTTGTGTGTATACTGGGGTGTCACACTTATTAAAACCACCTTATTTTGAATTAAAATTATGTTTCATAAGATCACTAAAATAACAAGTACAGTAAAGTACAATTATTGGACAGGTAGGAGCATATAGTTCTTTAATTATTTTTTTTTAATGTATAATATTATAAATAGGGATATATTCATCTAATTAAAAATACACCAAATGCAAGTTTACAAGCTACAATATTAGATAAACTGTCTAAATGTCTGCTGCTCTCTCCATTGCTGCCTGGTTAAATTATAAATCAGTCATAATGAAGGCTGCATAGTGATAGAGCAATGCAACATCATTAAATAACTCTGGAAATGCATCTTTTGGTCATATATTTTATATAAGAAACCATGGGGAGATGCTAAGAGGTAACATCTGTTGTTTTGAGCCAAGGGGATGTGTTAAAGTGACAAATAGACTTCCATATTTTCCCTCTCTCATACATCTGCAAAGCTAAATTTAGATTTGTGATCAAGTGGAGGAGAGCAGTGGATAGCAGGAGGAAGCAGCTGACATGCTTCATGAAAAGAGGATAAGTGATGAAGCCCTTAGGGCTGTAGTGTGTGTGTGTGTGTGTGTGTGTGTGTGTGTGTGTGTGTGTGTGTGTGTGCATGTCCATGCAGACATAAGTTGGTATAAGTGTGGCATTCCTCAGGTTAATGGTTGAGGGGCATAACCAGGATTTTTTTTTATTGTTTATCTTGCTTAAATATACTTTAAAATACCAAAAAAATTAGTTTCTTTGGGAGAGAACACACAAAATTATTGTAATGCTGCATGATTTTTTGCTGTACTATAAGTTGCATGACTCTGAATACACTAGTTGTCAGGTTATCTTTTCTGCACTTGGTTACATAAAAGCTCATCATTATTGTTTAGTTGTTAACAAAGCAAACCCCATTAAAATTAAAGCATCAGAAAGTTACAGTAGTAGCCTCATCAGAATGAGATTTATCGGCCAAATATGTTAAAAGATCATGATTTACTGTACAGATAATTCACAAACACAGGAAACGTCTATACATGTATATAACTATTACAATACAGTGTTTAAAAATAGGAGGTGCACTAGGGGTGGCATGGTGGCTTAGAGGTTGGGACTGATTCCTTGCACCATGAAGGTTGATGGTTTGAATCTTGTTCTGGTCCGTGTGTTTGGAATTTGCATGTTTACAATGTAGCATGTGTGAGTGTGTGCTTTGAACCCTTAAATCAGTTGGCACCCCATGACCTAACACAGGATAAGTTGCATGTAAGGTAAAAGTATGGATAAATCTTCCAATTTCCATCAACAATTTTCTCATGCAGGCATATTTTTTCCTGTCTAAAAGCACAATCTATTTAATGGTGTATATTAAAATTGGTTGTCCCACCAACAGATTTTCAAGACAAAAGGACATAACATTTAAGGTTTAAGTTTCTGGCTATAGGCTGGAATATAATGAACCAAACAGTAATCAGAGGGCCCTTAAACCGCCTGGGGTACAGAGCGATTTATGCCTTTAAGAACTGTATAGCAGTGATTCAGTGTGTTATTATCCCTGGTGGGATGATTATTATGCTGTCACAGTTTGTGGTTCAGTTTTGCTCTGTTGAAGTCCCTGAGGGTTATGAACAGTAAATGTGGATTTTTCTTTTGTTCCAAGTCAGATATTTGGTTAGCCAGGTTTTCTAGTGTATCATTCATGTTGCCCTGGGGTGGGATGTAAACTCCAACCAGGATAAAGGAGGAAAATTTCTGCAGTAGATAAAATGGCTTGCCGTTTATAAACTATGTTTCCAGATTCTAACAACTTCTATACAATCATTGATGTAGAAACAATGTTAACCACTTTTGGTTTTCCCTAATAGCTTTGCTACAATAGTTAGTTTCAAAAATTTAATTCAAAAATTCAAAAATATGAAGTAGAATGGCCAGCACAGTGGCTTAGTGGCTTAGTGCTCATTTTAGTGAATGTTCTCCCAGTGCTGTGTGGGTCTTCTTCGGATACTCTGGTTCCCTCCCACAGTCCAAATACATGTATATTAGGCTAGTTGGCATTATCCTATTGCCTGGAGTATGTGAAAGAGTGTGTGTGACCTGCGCTGGATTGGCACACCTTCCGGATTGGTGTACACTGCCTGGGATAGACTCCAAGCCCTCTATGACTCAGTATATAGGATAAAGCGGGATAGACGATAAGTGGGGGGGGGGGGGGGGGGGGGGGGGGTGAAAAACACAATGAATGAGCATTTTGTGAATGTAGGGCCATGATGAGGTCAAAGTGCTACTTAAGGTTGCACCTGGGTCTTATCTACAATTAGCTTTCATAATGTAGTTTGAAATGCTTCAAATGATGTTATAATAATTGCTTAGTCACTCACTTACTCACTCATCTTTTATACCACTTTATCCTGTATTCAGGGTCACAGGAGACCTGGAGTCTATCCCAGGAGGCTTGGGGCACGAGGCAGGGTACTATCGCAGGGCACACACACACACACACACTCACCCACTCATCCACACATTCACACACTACGGGCAATTTGGGAACGCCAATTAACCTAACCTGCATATCTTTGGACTGTGGGGGAAACCGGAGTACGTGAAGGAAACCCACCAAACACGGGGAGAACATGCAAACTCCATCAACACAGAGACGGGAATCGAGCCTGGCCGGAAATTGAACCCGCACCCTGAAGGTGCAAGGCGACAATGCTAACCTATAATAATTACAACAAAGTGAAATAAAATTATATTATCAAATGAGTACTCGCTGACCACAGAGTAAAAACATTTTTCAGCAGCTGATTAGCAGAGCTGTACACCATTCATATGCAATTCATTGATGTCGTGGCACTGTGTAGGTATGGGCATAGGACCAAAACAAGGAGAGAAAACAATATATTTTACCTGTTAAATAAAGTAACACACAAACAGTGTGTGTGTGTGTGTGTGTGTGTGTGTGTGTGTCGGTGTCAGTTTTATATCAGTGGGGTTAGTTCCCATATCTGCTTAATTCAAAATTCTTTTCTTGTTGATAAAATGTATTATGATCTGTGTTTATATGGGCAAAATTGAATCAGGCGTAAATCCAAAGACTCAATTAACCTTAAAGAAAAATCAATTAACCTCACTTTTAGTGAGCTTTGATACATCTGTATATCAGTTCTGTTTATGTGATTGAAAATTGTTGTATCTTGGCTTTCCAGTTTTCAGTCCTCAATTTGACCTTGTTGTCATAGGAACTGTTTTGAAGTCATCTGTGCTGAAAATAGAGCTCTCTGTGTTTAAGCTGTAAGTGTTGATCTGATAATAACAGAATATGACCTGCTGACCTCATGAGCTGGTGTCCTGCATACATTTTAAAAAGTGTCAGTGTTTTATTTACTCACTGATCTTCACGTATATTATTAAGCAACTACAGTGACTTGTTATAAGTTTGTGTTGACTTTATTGCAATTTTAAGACATGCAGTGATGGCTGGTTGTAATATCACTGTAGATGAGAGGGAAAATCTATTGTAATATCTAGGTAAAATAGATGGGAGATAAAATCTAATATTTAGCAAAAATCAACAGTTATTATGATAGAGAAATGAATTATTTTACAAGGTCTCATTGAACGCATAATAAAAATACGAGAATTACGCACACATGTAAAGGCAGAATGGCAGCTGCCATAAAATACCAAAAGGTTTAAACCTTTTTATTAAAATATTCAAACCTCTCTTTCTCTCTCTGTCTATTTTTTCTCAGCAGGACTATGCTGAAAAGGAGAAAGCCATAGCCAAAGCTCTGGAGGATCTGAAGGCGAACTTCTATTGTGAGCTTTGTGACAAACAGTACCACAAGCATCAAGAATTTGACAACCACATCAACTCATATGACCATGCACATAAACAGGCAAGTTCAAAAATGACTAACAAATCGAAAATCCTTAATGTCCAAAGTTATGTGGATGCCTGACCATTACACACAGTCTTTCAAAAAACTGTTGCAAGCGAAAAGTTGTAAGTATGCTATAGGATTAGGATTTCCTTTCATTGCAACCAAAGGGCTCAAACCTGTTATTTTATGACATTGCTGCTATCTACAAGGAAAGGTACATTCAGTCATATTAAAAAGTAAGTACCCTTTCTTTTAATTCTGTGTGTTTTTGTGTAAAAACATAATAAAAACAACATAGTCATAGTGGGCCCTAGTATAGGCAAATACAACCTCAAATGAACAACATCATAACTTTTTATGTAGCCAAAAAATAATAATGTGCGCAATACCAAATCCCTGATAATTCAATAGCTTTTAGGTTTATCTTTAGCAGCAATAAATTGAAGTAATAGTTTTTTTGTATAAATTCATCAGTTTTTTACATTGTTGAGGAGGAATTGTTGCCCATTCTTCTTTACAACATTGCTTCAGGTCATTGATGTTTTAGCCCACTTACTTATGCACAGCTTCCTTAAGGTCCGGCCACAGTAAATCAGTTAGACTGGGGTCATTCTAAAATCTTGATTCTTCTCCAAAGTAAGTAAAAATTAAATATAGTTACTTATATATACAGTATATATCTATATATATCTATATATATATATCTATATCTATCTATCTATCTATCTATCTATCTATCTATCGATATATATATATATATATATATATATATATATATATATAGATAGATATATATAGATAGATAGATAGATAGATAGATAGATATATAGTGATGAATTAATTATTTTAATATATATGTCTATAAAAAAAAACTGAATTGGTGTACGACCAAATCAGGTTATGAACAGGACTGAGGAACGAATTATGTTTGTGAACTAAGGTTCCACTGTAATACTGTAATATACAGTGAGATCAATAAGTATTTGATCACCCTGTGAAGTTCTCTTACTTAGAAATCATGGAGGGGTCTACAATTTTCAGCATAGGTGCATTTCCACTGCGAAAGACAGAATCTAAAAAGAAAAATCCGGGAATCACATTGTATGTTTTTTTTTTTAACAATTTATTTGTGAATTACTGTGTCAAATAAGTATTTGATCACTTGCTTATCAGCCAGATTTCTGACCCTCAAAGACCAGTTATTTTGCTTTTAAATAGTCCATATGCTTTTTACGGAGCCACTCCTTGGTTTTCCTGGCTGTGTGCTTTGGGTCATTGTCCTGTTGAAAGACCCAGCCATGACCCATCTTTAATGCTCTGACTGAGGGAAGGAGGTTTTTGCCCAATATGTCACAATACATGGCCCCGTTCATCCTCCCCTTAATACAGTGCAGTCGTCCTGTCACCTGTGCAGAAAAACACCCCAGCCCCATGCTTTACTGTAGGTATGGTTTTATTGGGATAATACAGTACTTAACATTCTTCTTCCTCCAAACACAGCAAATGGAGTTAAGACCAAAAAGTTCTACTTTGGTCTCATCTGACCACAGGACTTTCTCCGTTGACTTCTCTGGATCATCCAGATGGTCCCTGGCAAATTTTAAACGGGCCTGGACATGGGCTGACTTAAGCAGGGGAACCTTCCGTGCGATGCAAGATTTTAAACCGTGATGTCTTAGTGTATTACTGATAGTAGCCTTGGAAACGATGGTCCCAGCTCGCTTCACGGCATTGACCAGCTCCTCCAGTGTAGTTCTGGGCTGAGTATTCACCATTCTTAGCATCATTGATACTGCATGTATCTATTTAGACTTTGGCTGATTGTGGTGTCTTTATGACAGCTAACGGCCTCAAACAGGTGCTACTAATTTAGAATCATGAGCAGAGTGTAGCTGGACTATTTAAAAGCAAAATAACAGGTCTTTGAGGGTCAGAAATCTGGCGGAAAAGCAAGTGATCAAATACTTATTTGACACAGTAATTCACAAATAAATTGTTGAAAAAACCATACAGTGTGATTTCCAGATTTTTCTTTTGTTGACCCCTCCATGATATCTAAGTAGGATAACTTGCAAAATCACAGGGTGATCAAAAACTTATTGACCTCACTGTGTATATACACTACAAAGAAGTTAAACAATCTTATATGTTCACTCACACAGTAAACACTTCACCTACATTCCTGATAACAAATCAATTCAGGATGGCCTTAACAAGTTGCTCATTTGTACATTGCCACATGTCACACAATTCATGGTACTTTGCACATTGCTCATTTTCCACACAAATGAGGATCAACTGCACTGAGCTGTAATTTAAGCTATCCTGTTAACACCTACATTTCTATTTTAAGTCTAATCTATAGCAATCTAATATATAGTATATTTAGCTCTTGGTTCATCTTTTGTATGTGTGTATGTCCATCAGTACGCAAAAAAAAGAGAAGATGGAAACTATAATATTGCATCTCTTTTCTACGCATATGAATTCGAGATTTCTCGATACAGCAAATTTCACTAAGCAAATAATTAATAATAATTTCCATGAATGAAAAGAGGGAAAAAAAAGAAAAGGCTGAGCTGAAAAGTTATGGTAAAAGAATATAAAAGGTTTAGAGGTAGAGTCTGTGAAATGCTTCAAATTAACAAATTATGATGCCATTGGCATGAAGGGAAGTTGCAGTACCGCAGGCTCTAAAGGCTCTAGCATTACGGTCAAGGATAGCAAGGCTGGATCCAGCAGCAGGGTCAGTTATGATGAACTGAGGCCTGCTAATGATGCCCAACACCTCTCCCCTTCTCTACCTGAGCCCAGGGAAAAGGATGGCAATCAATCTAAACAGGTAAGCTGTACCAGTTAGTAAAGTAGTTACTCATTCTAATTTTTATTTATTAATTCAAAATAATGCAAAGAAATTAGCTTCTAACTCAAGAATGCAGTAAGTATAAAATTTTAATAATAAACCTTAATGAATTACATTGTTACAATTACTTTTATTTAATAATGACAATTTTATTGATACATTAATTTGATAATTTGTGTGTTAAAGTGGAGAGAAATTAAAATTTTCTATTAACCTTTGTAGCTATGACCATTGCAGATTGGACCACCATGTCCATTTTAATATTTTATGAATATTATTTTCTTTTTTGAACTTTATCCATGTTCCAACCTATTGATTATCTATTTTTTAACTGCACCTATGTAAAATAAAATTGCAAACAGAATTATTATTATTATTATTATTATTTATTTTATTCAGCATCAGGAAGATAAACTGAGCCAAAGCTAGGAAGCCACCACCATCTTTGATTTCTTCAAGTACCAAAATCAGAAGATCTAGAAATATTTTTCAAGTTCCACCCTTAACAAAATTCAAGTAGAGTTCTGATGGTACCAACAGAAGGTGTTTTTTATACAGTGAGCTTTTATGCTCATGGCTTCAGAAAAAGATGCTTTAATGGCCTTGGATAGTGTTCAGATCATAGATGGCATTGCTGAGAGAAGTGAGCAACTACGGAAATTGCTCACCTAATTAACAGGAAAAAAAGGTAGTCATTTTCAGATGCAAGCTCTGCTTAACCCTACTTCTGTTATCTTGCGTATTTGATTTCTTAATACTAACAAATGATTTAAAAGAAATAGTACATAATTACTGATCTGTTTTGTCTCCTTTACAGGAATCCTTTCATCCATCATATATACAAACTCTGTCTGTCATGCACAAACTCTTTCAAATATACACTCTCATCCTCATACACACACTCTCAGACAAGAAATCGTCTCATCCTCCTCTTCCTCATAAAACTCTGCTGACCTGCTCCCAGAAAATGCCCTGCAGCCTGTGGACATAATCAAGCAAGTTTAATGTCACATGATAGCCTAATAGTAATAATAATAGTTCATATGAGGATTTATAGTTTTAATCCTGATTCAGCAGTCATACAGCTGAATGGTGCAGCTTATAATGCTGAGTGGTATATCTTACACTGCATCAATATGATACACTCTGCCTAGCTAAAATATTGTCTTTATAGTTTTATATCATTTGTCTAAATGTTATTGTCTTTATTTTACAAATATGACCCAATATATGTCTAGTGATACTTCAAATAAATATGTTTAAATAACATCTGTATTGCATTATATTTTTATGCTTGTAAGTGGTGTTAAAATTTTTACATTAATGAGCTAATGTATTATTATGTGGGATGTGGTGGGCTGCTCGTAGGTTACTTAATCCAGGGCCACATTTTGGTCCCAGTCCGCCTGTGTTTCTAAGCATTCCACGGTCTGATTTTGGGGTTGATGTGCTGTGAAATCTACTTCTGAAAAAATTGGCAACTGTCCTAAATGCTTACTATTTGTGAATAATTTTTCACACTTAAGAACACTGAACTTCAAATTGTTTGGAAATAGTTTTATAACCTGACATCCAGACTTGATGCACAAAAACAATTGCTTCTCTAAGACCATTACTTATGTCTTGACATTGGCTTTATGTTATACCTGAACACTCCAGACAAGCAAACTGCCAAAACCTCTGCTTTTATAGAGGTCTGCTTAAATACTCTAGAACCAGTAATGCGGTAAGTATTATTTTTGTCATTTTTGTTAAATAAATAGTGGCATTGTAAAAAAGTTGTTCTTCTTCTGTTGTGTTTGTCCTATTATCTGAGCCACTTAGAGACCCATGATCCAAGTGTTCACAGAAACACTTAGAATTAAAAGAGGGCATACTAACTTTTGAACATGACTGTACTGTAATTGATGACGTAAAAGAACTCAAGTTGCCCCAGCCCTGACCTCAAACCCTTTGAACACTTTAGAGGTGAGAATTGAAATGCTGACTGTGTGCCACACGACATCAGTGGTGAATTTCACTCATGATCTTGGGGCAAAATGGGGTGGTCTTTAGTTGCTTTTTCTTTTGTGTAATTATTAATCCTTTCTATATTTTAGAAATGGAAGAGTAGGGATTAACTTGCCAAAAGTCAGGAAAATCTGTAGCCCAGATCTGTAGCAAAAAACACACAGTTCAAAGTAATTTAGGTAGAGATAGATAGATAGATAGATAGATAGATAGATAGATAGATAGATCTATCTTTAGGAAAAAGGGAGAAAATGATGCACGTGCAGGTCTGTGGGCACTGCCCTAGCTCTGTTTAATAGTTCCAGTGCCGGAGGGCGTGCCAGCAGTGTTTATGGCTGTCCTCAGTACGACAATTAAAGGCCCCATTCCATTAGTGCTTTTGAAGTCCCAGACGCCACTCCTTGCGTTTTTAGCGGCTGCCATGCATGCCAATCCTTGTGCTTTTAGCAGCCACCGCGTGACACTGCTCATTTGTTCTCCATCGCTTTCCAGGTCCAGACCATTGGACAGACAGCCAGACATATCCGAGCTACACTCCCTGCACAATCCATTAGTGTGGATTAACCACCAGCCAGTGCCCATTCCCACAGCCCTGCCTCCTTACACATCAGCAGAAGAAGGAGTCTGCCTCCCTCTTAGCTTATGGTTGCTGCTGGCCCTTTCGATATGTAGTAAGTTCTTAGCCTCGTTAGGGACTCCCAGGGTCCGTGCCGGGTGCTCCGTGCCTGCATTCTCCACCAGTGTAATGGGTTTGACGCACGGGCCTACCTAGTGACTACAGGAGCAATAGGACATTTAGGCTCACGGCACAATACAATCATACATATCATAATCATAACATTACAGAAGAATATATGGATTGCTGTTTTCAAAAGCAGCTTTTACTCGTGCCACTTGTCACACTCGCTCCTTTCTATTTTTATGCAAATGCCAGGAGCATATATTAGTTTTTTTTGTTTCCATCTGAAAACTGGTCTGTCTTGTACTATTTGTTTTCTTTACAGCCATGCATATATTTTCCTGTAATGTTATTTATTATTTATTAAAGTTATATATGGAAATACTGAATGATTTTGTATATAATTATGCAGACATGATAAACATATATAACAAAATTTGTACAGCATATAATATGCACATTGTACATATTTTTGTATGCGGGTAAATGCATTTTAGTTTAAATATTCTACTGTAGTAACAATGCAGTTTAATATCTTAAATCTCTAAACAAACTCAAACATTGTGGTAAACAAAAGAGCATTTATTTTCTTACTTATTATTTTCATGTGATGGATAATGTCATATTAATGAAAAACTAAAAACTCCACACTTGCACTGATATAGACCAGACATTAATATGCAGGTTTTTTCTTTAAAGTAGAAAAATCTGAATACTGGGTAATGAGTCAAGGCTCATTAATTTCTGTAGCTCCTAACCCACTTTTAACAGAATCTACCAAGCCTCTAAAAATTTTTTTGGTAAATAAAAATTTAAGATTTTGTTGTGGTATAACAACATTAATTAAAAGGTGTGCTTTCTACTCAGCAGGAGCATGTTTTTTCTGGATATATTAAGATAAAATATGCACATGTACTGTAGTCAGTTACCTCAGGTTGTGTTCTATCATAGAATTGGTCTTGGTTCCCATCAGTGCCAACATATATATTACCAGAAGTTACACTCGTTAAACACTTAGCACTTTTATACTTCATAGTATGTAGTAGGCATATACAGTACAGTGGAACCTTGGATTACAAGCATAATTAGTTTCGGAAGCGGGCTTGTATTCCAAAACACTAGTAAATCAAAGCAATTTTTCTCATAAGATATAATTGAAACTCAAATTATTCCCTCCCTTTTTATTCCCAAAAAATAAATACATAAAAATGATTAATACAAAATATAAAGTAAAAATAAAACAAATTAACCTGCACTTTGCCTTTAAAAAAGTTAAATATAAATAAGTGTTTCCGTTTATGCACGCAGGCGCAGTGTGTGTGTGTATGCGTGTGTGTGGGTGTGTGTGTGTTTGTGTGTAAATCTAAACTAAGACAAGAGGAGGAATCAGCCCATCCTGTCTCCCCCTTCTCATCTTACAAACGTTTCCCCTCTCTTATTTAAATTTCACTCAAACACACACATTACCGGGAAAACTGATTTACCCAAAAACAAACAAAAAGAAAAACGAAAGTCTTTATCAGTTTGCACTGTCTTGCTTTATTTGAAAACCATTAAACTAAAAAAGTTACTTTTCTCAAAACTAAAAAAATGAAATTCTCATTTTGCTGTCTAACTGTCCATTTGTTGAAGGCATCACTGAAGACAATAAATTTCTCCAGCACCTCCTTGTATAATGTATAACAGGGGTGTTGGGTTATTTTAGACCTTTATATCAAGCTCCTCAATTTTTGGACCGCTTAGTTTACTACAGGCTCAACGTGGTTCAAATCTTTAGGCTGAGATTTCAAGATATTGATTTTGTGCAACCCTTCCTGCAGCCCGTACTGTGTTGATTTCAGGGTATTTCAACTTTAACTGTATTGAACAGTCTATTTATAGCCAAGTCATAGTCAGGATATCTGGCTTTGGTTGATTTATGGTACACTTAGATAAAAATGTTAAAACTGTTGTAGTTCTTTAGTTTGTACTCCATAAGGTTTCTAAATAAAGTTCTACAAAACAGTGTTCCCCAGTGTTGTTAGAGGAATAGGGAAGTAGAATTTGAAGTACCTTAAATAAGCCTTATTTACTGGATTTAAAATATACTGTATGCTCTCACTACAGAAGTAAAAATGATAAAAGCAAATATATGGCAAACTGGAAACAAACAAAGGAAGTATCTATTAAAACTATAGACCTTTGGCAAGGTGACTAAGTGAAACACGTTGAGAACTTGTATCTGAATTTCAGGGAATGTGGTTTTCTACATGTATGTGTGCAAGCCAAAAGCTTCACTGTGCAACAAAAATATCCACTTTAAAATGGCCTAATGTCTATAAGTAGATTAGTATAAAAGGGGTTGTGGTGGCTTAGGCGATTGAGGTTCTACATTGCTGATCAGCTGGTAGCGCCTCGCCACTGTCAGGTCGTCAATGTTGGGTCCTTGGGCTCAGATCCTTAACCCTATATCTCATACAGTGCACACACTTGCAGACCAGGCATAAACACAATTCGAAAATGAGAGAATTTGGCAGTAAGGGAATATGGCGTATAACACCTGTGCCAGATCTTGTGGATCAAATGATGTGATGTAGGGACCACCAGGATAAAAAAAATGGAAAGTATTATAAGAAAGGGTTTCTGCTATATAGTCATTTTAGTTATTTAGCCTGACCTTTGTACACAGAACCATTGCGAATTTTAGATGCATCTACAATTTAAAATACTCTGATAAATTAAGCAAATTGGTTTAAAGTCAATGGTATGAACATATTTTTATTAATGCTATTTGCTTGTTGTTTAATAGGCTCAGAAAATCTATTTCAAACACTTGCTGTCATATTTGTGACATAGTATAGACATCATATGTGATATAGTATATGTATATAGTGTCTAAAGCTCTTGACCTACATCAACATCATTTTATGGATTGTTCTGCAATAATTTAATCGGAAAATAAAATTAATAATCATGTATGCAGGTTTTCTTATTTATAGAAATAGAATTGGAGCAAAAAGTAAAAATTTTATGAAATATATATATCAACACAGCACAAACCTTTTTAAGGCTCTTCACTTGTTGTTGTATCTAGAAACAGTAGTTAAAAATGTGATAATGTGGGTTTTTATATATATATATATATATATATATATATATATATATATATATATATATAGCCCTATATAAAATGCTATGGAACATCTGTAACATTAAGGCCTCTGTTGTTAAAACTGTCTTGGATATATGAACAGTTCCAAATTTAAAATGTGACTCGCTGAACTTGCTTTTAAAATTCCAAAACATTTGGTTGGTGAGAGTGGTATAAAATCATAATGGGTCTAGTTAGAGATGCATTGGATCAGCTTGCTCATAAATACCCACAATACATAAACACTATACAAAACACACTACCGCTCAAAAGTTTCAAATCACTTGCAAATTTCTTTGTTTTTTTAGTTGCTACATTTCACAACAATACTGGAGATTTAAAAACTACGAAATAACCAGTGTTGGGTGTAACGTGTTACAAAATAATGTGTTAGGGTACTTAGATTACTTTTTTGATGTAACGAGTAATCTAACGCATTAGGTCCGCCATTTAAGAACTCAGTTATTTGGTTCTTTTTTCGAAAGTGTAATCCGTTATTGAGACCATTCATGAAATCCATGAGCCAGACAGCAGTCATTCTCAATCTGTTAGTGTGTGTGTGTGTGTGTGTGTGTTTGTGAAAGAAGTTATACCCCTATCTCACCTATGCGGTTTGACTATGCGAGGACCGACGCAGGGAAAGATAGAAACATAATAATAACACAATAAGTGAGATAGGGGTGTTAGTAGTAAACAGATTATGGGCCAAATTTCGCTTAGTGATGATGGTAGAATAATTATAAAAGGTCTTGACTAAAACAACATGCATGAGCAAACACAAAGGAGTTTTAATTTTCTGCAATGGAAAAATACTCAAACTAGTTACTTTTATCAGAATGTAACTATTAATGTAAAAGTAATGTAACTGATTACATTTTAAAGACAGTACTTTGGTAATGTAATTAGTTACTTTAAAAAGTAACATCCCCCAATACTGGAAATAACATGTAGAGAATAAGATAATAATGGTCACTTGTTATTTTTAAGGCACAGAGGTCAGCCTTGACCCTCTCATAAAGGCAAGACCTACCAAGAACTTACTTCTGCTGCAGAAGAGAAGTTCATTTAAAGTTACCAGCCTAGAAATTAGAGCCATTATGAAGGCTTTACTGTTCAAACTAGATTATTGCATACTTTTGCACCTTCAGAATTGCTTAACAATGTAGAAAGAAATTAAAATCAAGAATGACCATGGAGTTAGAAAGTAATCCCAAACTTGAGTGGTAGTATATAATAATTTTTTTTCTCTGCTCTAGGTATTATGCAATTTTTGCAAATTATTGACATGACTGTGACCGATATATTGCATGAATCTACAGTTTGAGCTAGAAAGAAATCAGCCCTAGCCTCATTTTTTAGCTTCATAAACATACAAAATAATATCACTGCACTTTTACATGGTATTTCCATTTTCTTTTGTCATCCCAGCTTCACCCCCAAAAAGACAAACCAGAAAGAAATGGTTGGAAGACAGATAAAGTATCAGTTAATCAGCAGGCAGATTTAACCATGTTAAGCAGAACTCAATAAACAATCAGACAGGGTTAATACAGGAAAAGCCTGTACACAAACAAAAGGCTCAGTAACATTATTAGTGAAATGTTAGAAGAGAGATTTTGAAAAGATTTAATTAACATCTGGGTTATTTATGGGGAGTGTGCTAATTGGGAACAGGTGGTTGTGATTAGAAGTCTGTGGAACTTAAAGGAAGTAGCACATCATTCGATGGATCCTGTGACTGCGTCTGTAGTTCTTTGATAGGCTAAGAAACGTTATTTTGGAAATAGAGTTTGTGATTTTTTTGTGGAGTAGAAGTTTACATGGAATTTAAAGGAAAATTATAAGAAATAAATATTTCAGGCAGGTTTATAATTAATTGGGTGGAAGGCATGTGTCTAGAAATTAACATATTCCATCTTAAAAGTTACTGGTAGTGACTACTACTAAATGTTTGCCTTAGTGGCATGTAACATTCTCAACATGATAAAAGCTAATTGTGAATCCAGTCTGACATTTGATTGTGTTGTCAGTTACAGTTGACAAATGTAAACCCACCACTGTAGAACCAGTGCTTATGAAACTGAGCCACAACGTAAACATGCACATATATCAAAGATACACTAAGATACTATTTATTATGCACACTATGTATGTGGGTTGACACAGATTTGTTGTAACCACCAACACCCTCCCCTCCCTCCCTCCCTCCCTCGATCCATCTATCACACTCCATCTATCTTCTAGCCTAAAGCTTGCAGATCCTGAATCTGCAGAACAGGAGATAGCAAAGAGGTTAACAAACATCCCTGGGTGACACAGTGCATACCGCAGAGGGCCTCAATCCTAAATTATTCAGCCTGTCAACATCACTGAACACGATTGATGCTTCTCTGGTGCTAGCTGTCCTCTTGGATCAAAGCCTTGGAGAAAAGCTGCTCAGTGCACCTTGCTGCAATCTTTAAATCTCCTCAACAAACACACTCTCTCTCTCTCTCTCTTCCTCATACACACACACACACACACGCTTCAAATATTCTCATGTCTTTATCCTCTCAAATTCATTAAAGCACAACGAGGCCTCCCACAAGGAGCCAAAAGAAGTGAAACACTTAACCTGACAGGCTGTCATTTTCCAAAGCGAGTGCTCTATAGGCATTTGAGTCTTGCTCCTTTAGCATGAGGCAGTGGTGGAAAATGGAAGTATTTCATATGGCTGTACATATTACAGCAGCAAATTAGGTTTAAGATAATCCTTGTGTTGGCGTTTTGCTTCAAGAAAGAAGAAAAGTGACACTGGCAGCCTTAATGTACAATCAGCATTAGGCAGAAGAAGGACAAGAAATCTGGGTTGGGAATTGAATGAAATGGATTTTAAACCACCCATTTAGCTAAAAGCTTTTGAGAATCACATTTAGTTTTAAATGGAACTTGGTAATCTTGGGTGTAAATCCCAAAATGGAGGCTCCTGTTGTGAAGTAATGTATAAAACCAAATAAGCTTCATATGTTGATATGTTTCCTTTATGCTGTAGTCTGTAATATTGGACTTGTATGCATTTTGTGGGAGGTACACCTCAGACTTCCGCATGATTCTCAATTCAATTAAATTTAATTTCAATACAAACAATTTTATTTGTATAGTGCTTTTAACAATGGTTGTGAGAATTGTCGCAATGCAGCTTTACACGATAAAAAAAATATTAAATTTGTATAAAATGTAAAATATGATACTTGGTCAAAAATATACTTTTGACTCTTTAAAGCATAAGTGTGATAAATGTAAGAAATGATAAGACTTACTCCGCTGCAGTACACTATAGAACATTGATCGAAAGTTAATTATTGCATATTTGAAAATACCACTTAAAACTTAGTTACAGATAGGTAGCTGTGTCTACAATTTTCTTTTCATTCGTTGCCGTATACTAGATGTAGTTTTTATACAAAATAAACCTACAGTATTAAAATAATTCTCAAGCTGTAACCACAAATGCTTTAAAAAAGAATAAAATTCAGTAAATCCAAGCTGCAGTTTTGAAAAACAACTTTCGAAAGACAATGCATTGTCTTTTAAGAACTATAAATGAGATGGGATTAAAATTTTACCCTCTGTGCCATCGAACATGCTTAGTATCAAAATAAAAAAAAAAAAGTTTTAACTTTTTGAAATGATGCCTTAACAAAGTACAGCAATAAAAAAAGATTTAAAACAACAGTACAACAGTACTTTTAAAAAGTACTAAAACAAGTGCCTGAAATGAAATACATGTACATGAAAGTACAAAAAAAATAAAATCAAACCACATGAAATAGAATACAGCAGTGGTGTCAAAAGTATTCACATTCATTACTTGAGTAAAAGTATAGATACTAGGGTTTAAAAAGACTTCTTTAGAAATTGAAGTATCAACTCAAGCTTTTTACTCAAGTAAAAGTGTAAAAGTACTGGTTTTAAAATTACTTAAAGTATAAAAGTAAAAGTAACGTAAGGGGGAGAAAAGCATTAAGGATAAAAGCTTAGACTGTGCCACGGGCCTATATACTGCACTAGAACCTCATAAAAAAAATGTGTTGTTGTTTTTTTGTTCTATTTTTTAACGGCCATAGTGATTTGGGGTACTGTATGTGGCAATTGAAAAAGAATGCATTTTAGTACAATGCAAATACATTAAAGAACCACATATGTGTACTACTGAGCATTAACATGTTTTATGGAGAAGAAGATATGATAACTAGTTGCCTATAAGTATTTTAATGGTGCAAAAAGTCAAACTTCAGAGGCATGTCATCGGTAACCTTCATTGGAATGTAAATGTACATAAAAATTTATTTTTAAAATGTAAGGAGTAGAAAGTACAGATAATTGCGTGAAGAAGAAGTAAAGTCGGCTGAAAAATAATTACTCCAGTAAAGTATAGATACCCAAAAAGTAAGGTAACGAAGTATTTGTACTTTGTTACTTGACACCTCTGGAATACAGTCATGTTTAAACGTTGGTACTCCCTTAGAAGTTCATGTGTTTGTTGTTTGTTGTTTTTTTTTTTTTTTGTAAAAACATAAAAATCATATGATTACTGTATAGTGGGTAAAAAAAAAAGGTAAAAGAAATTACCTCCTATGATTAAGTAACTTGTAGATCCACCTCGAGCAGCAATAACAACATAACCTTCATGACTTTATCAGTCTCTTACATCGTGGTGGAGGATTTTTTCATACATTCTTTTTTACAACATTACTTCAGGTCATTGAGGTTTTTGAGCATTTGCCTTATTCTGATGTAGATATACTGGTGTGCTTTGCATGATTGTCCTGTTGCATGACCCAGTTTTGCCCAAGATTTAACTGTCAGACAAATGGTTTCACATTTGCCTTTAAAATACTCTGGCATACAGGGGAGTTCATGATCAACTCAGCAATAGGACCTGGGCAGGTTGCAGTAATTGCACCCTCCCACTACTGTGCTTGACAGTCGGTATGAGGTCTTTACGCAAAAAATGCTGTTTGGTTAACACCAAAAATTAAGGCATTAAGGCCTAACAACTCCACTTTGGTCTTATCTGTCCATAGGAAGCATTGTTCCAGAAGCATTGTGCTATGTTCAAATGCTGTTTTGTGAACCTCTTTTTTTTTTTCGTTTTAGACAGAAAAGGCTTTCTCCTGTCAACCTTCCAAACAAACTGTACTTGTTCAGTCTTTTTGTAATTGTGCTGTTATGGACTTTAATATTTAACATGCACATGCTAATGATCAATTAATCAAGGCCTGATAATTAGCACCATTTACAGTAGCTCCAAATTATCTGTTAAATCCTGTGGAAGCAGTAAGGCCCCAACTGTTTTTTTTTTTTTTTTTTTTTTAAATAAAAAATGGCAAAGTTTAAAACGTTGTTGTTCAACTAGGGTTGTATTTGCCTAATACTAATATTTGCTGCAGTCAGATGCATTTTTTAAATTAAATTTTTGCACAAAAAACACATAGAATTTAAAGAGGGTACTAACTTTTGAACTTGATTTTTAGAAATAAAAGTACATGAACGTTCATAATATTACAGAAAAAAACCCCAGATACATTAAGAACTGTTAATTAAACCTCAAAGAGTAGCAGTGAGAGAAAGTTTACAAATTAGAATGCATCTTTTTAAAAGACTAAAAGTTGTAAACTATTTTAGAATCTTGGAGCAGCCATGGCAAAGTTTTAATCATCTCTGTTTTTCTGTAAATCAACAACATACAGTATTGTGGTGCCAGATTGTTTACTTAAAACCTTAAAATAAATGAAAAAAAATGTATTGGAAGCCAGTGTAGGTAGGTGGAATTAGAGTAACGTTCTCTCATTTGCAAATGTTAGTCAGGAGGTGAGCAGCAGGTTTTGGAACCATCTACAGTACAATCTTAAGGACTGATAGAGGGAGGCCGTGATGCACGTTTCAAAGTCAGCAATTGACAGGAATTCTTTAACCTGGAAAGAAGTCTAAGTAGAAACTATTCCTTATTAAATGTATACTTTTGCTGTAAATTATTACACTTAAATTCCTTACAGATGTTTTTTTTTATAAAAGAAGTGAAACATCTAAAATCAACATTGGCAACACTAGTAAAAGCAGGACAGCCAAAAGCACTCCTTTGTTCTTATCCTCATTTAAGTAAAAAAATTGGAAGCCAGCCATGTTTTTACATCATCTAGACACTCCAACCAGGACACTCCTCTATTTGTTTTGGTCCGACTAAATCAGGAAATAAATTTGCATGTCATCTAAATAGCAATGATAAAGATTACATTTACATATAATTGACCCCAGAGAAAACTACAAGGTCCTCTGTCCAAAAGACTTAAAAAACTTGTAAGACTGCCACAAAGTGCTGACACTGGAGACTTCTTTAAAAATCATTTATATTTTCCCAAAGCTGTTTTAAATAATTATCAAAAGCATTAACATGCAACAATTATACATTTGATATATTATTGTTTGATATAACAATATATTACTATATTTTGTTTTACTTGTTTAATTTGCCTCAATCGTTGAATCTCTGCTGCAATATCAAAGAATTAAATATTTTTTTCTATTAGAACGTCTATGTGTGTGTTAAAAAGAACACTTATTTTTGTTGCCAAAATTGAAGTATGAAACTTTGGCCTGTGGGTTTTCCCACTGTGAGCTTTAAATTACTGGATTTTGCTGGTGTGCTGCAGTTTTAAAGCTGTTGCCCTAGGCTTAAATCTAAAACGCGCTTTCAGGAATCAGAAATGTATGCCTAATATCCATGATCATTACTCAAAAATGGTGAATGCATTTACCATAAAAAGTATACTTAAAGTTAATTTTATAAAAGTATTCCTAAATAAAGTAAAGTAAAATTAAACTAAATAAAATTCAAGTGCAGTCCCATCAGCCATAACATCATGACACAAAACATTATGCCTAGTATTGTGTTGGTTTCCATTGTGTCACTGGGGTGGCAATGGGCCCTGGGAGAATGACTTCACAGGACCTCAGGAGGATGCTGTGGTGTCTGGTACTTGACCCTGGGTGTTCTGGGTTGCAGGATCTGGCATCCGTGGATAGGCCTTGTCTGTTTGGCACATTCCATGGGTGCTAAATCGGATTGGGATTTTGGGAGTTTGGATGCCTGTTTGCAGTCTTGAGCTCTTTGGCTAATCTGTGGTGTACTGGGTGTTTTATTGCCATCCTATTGTGGCCAGCATTTACATTTTTTAGCGATTTGTGTGGCATTTACTTTTCTGTGGGATTGGACCAATATTTAGGCATAAAAGTAGTAAACTTTGAGTATATTAGACCTAGGTCACATTTATGTTTATACTGTAAAGTATACTGTTGTTGAATGATACAAGTTGTATATGTCTAGTCCAAATTTTCGTTAATAAAAATATACTTTGAAGAATTCATTTAGGAATCAACTAGTTAAGCAGTTTTATACTGCAAGTATACTTAAGTTTATCTTCTTTTCTATACTTGAAATATACTTTAATCCAACTAATAAACATAAAAAGGCTCTAGATTTTAGCTTATATACAGTATACAGTATACAGTGGTGTGAAAAACTATTTGCCCCCTTCCTGATTTCTTATTCTTTTGCATGTTTGTCACACTTAAATGTTTCTGATCATCAAACACATTTAACTATTAGTCAAAGATAACACAAGTAAACACAAAATGCAGTTTTTAAATGATGGTTTTTATTATTTAGGGAGAAAAAAAATCCAAACTTACATGGCCCTGTGTGAAAAAGTAATTGCCCCCTGAACCTAATAACTGATTGGGCCACCCTTAGCAGCAATAACTGCAATCAAGTGTTTGCGATAACTTGCAACGAGTCTTTTACAGCGCTCTGGAGGAATTTTGGCCCACTCATCTTTGCAGAATTGTTGTAATTCAGCTTTATTTGAGAGTTTTCTAGCATGAACCGCCTTTTTAAGGTCATGCCACAACATCTCAATAGGATTCAGGTCAGGACTTTGACTAGGCCACTCCAAAGTCTTCATTTTGTTTTTCTTCAGCCATTCAGAGGTGGATTTGCTGGTGTGTTTTGGGTCATTGTCCTGCTGCAGCACCCAAGATCGCTTCAGCTTGAGTTGACGAACAGATGGCCGGACATTCTCCTTCAGGATTTTTTGGTAGACAGTAGAATTCATGGTTCCATCTATCACAGCAAGCCTTCCAGGTCCTGAAGCAGCAAAACAACCCCAGACCATCACACTACCACCCCCATATTTTACTGTTGGTATGGTGTTCTTTTTCTGAAATGCTGTGTTACTTTTACGCCAGATGTAACGGGACACGCACCTTCCAAAAAGTTCAACTTTTGTCTCGTCGGTATTTTCCCAAAAGTCTTGGCAATCATTGAGATGTTTTTTAGCAAAATTGAGACGAGCCTTGATGTTCTTTTTGCTTAAGTGGTTTGCGCCTTGGAAATCTGCCATGCAGGCCGTTTTTGCCCAGTCTCTTTCTTATGGTGGAGTCGTGAACACTGATCTTAATTGAGGCAAGTGAGGCCTGCAGTTCTTTAGATGTTGTCCTGGGGTCTTTTGTGGCCTCTCGGATGAGTTGTCTCTGCGCTCTTGGGGTAATTTTGGTCGGCTGGCCACTCCTGGGAAGGTTCACCACTGTTCCATGTTTTTGCCATTTGTGGATGATGGCTCTCACTGTGGTTCGCTGGAGTCCCAAGGCTTTGGAAATGGCTTTATAACCTTTACCAGCCTGATAGATCCCAATTACTTTTGTTCTCATTTTTTTCTGAATTTCTTTGGATCTTGGCATAATGTCTAGCTTTTGAGGTGCTTTTGGTCTACTTCTCTGTGTCAGGTAGCTCCTATTTAAGTGATTTTTTGATTGAAACAGGTGTGGCAGTAATCAGGCCTGGGGGTGACTACAGAAATTAAACTTTTAACTGTGATAAACCACAGTTAAGTTATTTTTTAACAAGGGGGGGCAATTACTTTTTCACACAGGGCCATGTAGATTTGGAGTTTTTTTTCTCCCTTAATAACATAATCTTCATTTAAAAACTGCATTTTGTGTTCAATTATGTTATCTTTGACTAATAGTTAACGTTTTTTGATGAGCAGAAACATTTAAGTGTGACAAACATGCAAAAGAATAAGAAATCAGGAAGGGGGCAAATAGTTTTTCACACCACTGTAGGTTTAAACATGCAATCCCCCCTTTTACCCATCTTGTGTAGCAAGACTATTGTCTATTGACCAAGCTTGACTAATCAACTTAATATATAATTTGGTCTAAACAATATATATATATATAATAAAAAAAGCCCTATGTTTGGATTACTAATAATATGAGTGAGACTATTTAAATTTACAATAGCCTTTTTGGGGTAAATCTTTTGCACATGCAAATTCCAAATAACTACGTAGTTAGTTGGACTATTTAATTAGATACATTTAGTATAATCTAGTGGATGAGTCTATGTTTGCTAAGATTTTTTTTTCTCTTTTGGACATCAGAATAACTTGGGGATAATGTTAAATAAATGCACAAATTACCAAATAGAACCACAAATCAACAAAAATATCAACATTTATTTATAGATTTATAGAACTGCATATAGATCTGAGGTAGATTAAGTTACAAAATTAAGTTTAGAGAGTTTAGAAATCCTTATCTAAAAAAGGAACAGTTTTCTGCACGTCATGTATTTAATGTCCCTGATTGAATAATTAATAAGATTCACTTTCTGTAATAATAATATCTCTGAATAAAGAACATATTTCTTTCATCTATGTGTATTCTACCAATTGTCATTTCTATTATGAGGCATACAGGATTGTAATTAATCCCAATACAACAAATCAACAGGTTTAGACTGTGGGGCATGTGCTCACGTCCTTGGAGGTACTGTTAATAGTGTCAAGGGAGTAAGTTAGAGATTTTAATTTTGGTTCTTCAAGTACATGCCTTAGGCTTATTGCAGCCTTCTACCTCTGAGAATTTTATTCTATGATGAGTTTTGTTCCAAGCCTGATTGGACAAGAATACAAGTGCTGTGACAGAAGTGTCTTTGGGATGCATAATGGTGTTTTTTCTGGAGGTGGTGGTGGATGAAGGAACCTGCTGACACTCAGCTTGTGTTGTCATTAAGTACAGCAGAACAGGGATGTCACTGCAGCCAGTAAGCACTATTTGTCAAAGTGATCCGGTAGGAATAGTCAAGAAAAGCTGCAGTCAGCACAGTGTGTTTATATTTCTTTCTCTCTTTCTCTCTTTCTTTCTTTCTTTCTTTATTTTTGTATTCCAAGAAAAATTCCAAAATTTAAAATGTTTGGTTTGTTTCTATACAAATACTGGCATTAACAATCTTTTACACAATTAGTCCTCTTATACATCAAGTGCTCCTTTTCCAATTTTAATCCTTACAATCACAACTAAGAGAAATTACACATTTATTTTCTTTATAGTTAAATAGCCTGAAGCAGTTGCAGAGGTCTGTTATTTTGGCTGTGATGGTTGAAGAGCATTGTCAGTGTTAGTGTTTAGCTGTTAATGGAGGTTTTTTGCCTTCACTACTGCTGTCAACCATGACAAAGGATCTACACTTTCACAAGTTTAGCTTTTCTTTAAACTTTCTTTAGAGATTTAAATGTCCTCAATAATATCTAAGAGTCATTCTCTGCTGATGTATGATTCATTCTGTATTTTGGTGTACATTCTATGTCTGTTGACGATAAGCATACTTTAAGTTTTCTTTTTTTAAAAAATCTGATATTTTTCCTCTTATGGGTAGGTATGTTATATCACAAACATGTGGAGACTCTGCTTAATTTTGCTTGAAATTGTGATGTTGGTGCCATTTTCAATTATTTTCCCATGTCTGCTTTTGCAGTTGAGTGTCCCTTGGGTTCAAATTCTCTTATCTAAATAATTTATAATATATATCAATTTATTGATGTAAAAATTAATTCAACTAAGTTTCTAACAGAAGTCTGTCAAAGATATTTGTCCCAGTGCCAAGTGACCATTATCAAATAATGCTGTTCTTCTTTGACATACAGTTATGCTCCAAAGTTAGTACTCCTCTTTTAAATCTGTATAAACATAATAAAAATTATGTGATCATAGTGGGTCTCAATATTAGGCAAATACAACCTCAGATGAACAACAACAACAACATATAACTTTTTCATCAAGGTAATATTTATTTAACAAAAATAATATACTGTATGGCCAATACTAAGTACCCCAATGATTCACTATTAGCAGCAATAACTTATGCACATCTCTTAAGGTTCCACCACAGCATTTCAATTGGATTGAGGCCTAGACTAGGCCAATCCAAAACCTTAATTCTTTTATTTTATAAGCCAATCTGATATACTGTAGATTTACTGGTGTGCCAATTTCAATCAAGCATTAGCTGTCAGACAGATGGCCTCATATTTGAATCTACAGTAGAATATTCAAAGACTGCAAGGTGACCAGGTTCTGTGGCTACAAAAAACAAAAACAAAAAAACATTTTTCACCATTGTGCTAGGCATTAAGGCCAAACTCCACTTTGGTCCCAACTGTCCATTGGACATTGTTGTCAAAGGCCTTAAGGTTTGTTTAGATGCCATTTTATAATACTCAGTAATACTTCCATGTTCTTTTCAGATGTAGCTTTCTCCTGGCATCAATTCCAAATAATCCATATTCGTTCAGTCTTCTTCGCATTACGCTGACATAGACTTTTAACATGCTCAGTGATATCCTGTTTCGTCTAAGAACTAGCTCATTTTTTTTTTTAAGCATTTCACGGTCTGACCTTGCGATGAATGTCCTGTAACATCTACTCCTGGAAAGACTGGCAACTGGTTCAATGCTTTCCACTTGTGACTAATCTTTCCCACTGTACTGTAGATTGATGAACTCCAAATTGTTTGAAAATGGTTTTATAGCCCTTTCCAGATTGATGTGCAGCAACAATTGCTTCTCTAAGACCATTGCTTACTGTACAGTATGTCTTTCCTTCTTGACACTTTAATGCTCCAGACCAACAAGCTGCCAAAATTATATAATATTGCGCATGTTTTTCTTTTATTTATTTTTTTTGGGGGGGGACTTCATTTTTAATAAATAAATTGTTATTGATGGTCTTAGGTTATATTCACTTAATACTAAAAAAACATTATGATTAGATCATTTTTATCATGTTTTTACACAAAAAAACATTTAAATTAAAAGAGGGCGTACTAACTTTTGAACACGACACTACATTTACAGTGCATCCGAAAAGTATTAACAGCACATCACTTTTTCCACATTTTGTTATGTCCCAGCCTTATTCTTAAATGGATTAAATAATTTTTTTTCCTCACAAGTCTACACACAACACCCCATAATGACAACATGAAAAAAGTTTACTTGAGATTTTTGCAAAAAAAAAAAAAAAATTTAGAAAGCACATGTACTTAAGTATTCACAGCCTTTGCCATGAAGCTCCAAATTGAGCTCAGACGCATCCTGTTTCCCCTGATCATCCTTGAGATGTTTCTGCAGCTTAATTGGAGTCCACCAGTGGTAAATTCAGTTGATTGGACATGATTTGGAAAGGCACACACCTGTCTATATAAGGTTTCACAGTTGACAGTTCATGTAAAGCACAAACCAAGCATAAAGTCAAAGGAATTGTCTGTAGACCTTCCAGACAGGATTGTCTCGAGGCACAAATCTGGGGAAGGTTCTGCTGCTTAGAAGGTCCCAATGAGCACAGTGGCCTCCATCATCTGTAAGTGAAAGTAGTTTGAAACCACAAGGACTCTTGCTAGGGATGGCCGGCCATCTAAACTGAACGATCGGGGGAGAAGGGCCTTAGTCTGGGAGGTGACCAAGAACCCGATATTCACTCTGTCAGAGCTCCTCTGTGGAGAGAGGAAAACCTTTCAGAAGGGCAACCATCTCTGCAGCAATCCACCAATCAGGCCTACTGTACATGGTGGAGTGGACGATGCAGACCTCATGAATGGCATCTTAAAAGTCCAGAACTCCAGTAATAAAATACATGTACAATTTGTTTCAATAAATATGTATTAGAAATATGGGATATTTTTGTAATGCCTAGTTACTTTTCACCCACCATGTGTAATAGTTCATTGTTATTGAGCTTATTAATTGATCTTTAGCTCTGTTATGTACTTTGTTTTGGTTAACAGATTCTTAATGATTTTAATAAAATTGTTTGTTTAAACATTAAAAACTGGTTAGGAAAAATGTTAATGTATAAACTTATTATTTAGCACTTGAAAAAATCACAATACTAACTCTAACCATTATTTGTTATTTTGAGAAATACTGTAACACTGTTTCTTTTACAGTACTTGTGTTTCTTGACTTCTGTGTGACTCATATCCTATTGTCCTTCAGCTGATAGGAATATTTAACATTGTACACATATGGGGCTACAATAGATCAATTCAGATATTTTATCACAAAGCATTAGTGTAATCAGGGCTGCTATTTGTTTATTTGGAACACCTGTTTGCCTGCTCAGTCATGAAATTATACAATCAGACAATCATGTGGAAGCAACACCAGACATAAAATCATCCATCTTTACAACACTGCTTCAGTTTATTGCAGTTTATTGCACTGCTCAAGTTTTTTATTTTTTTTATTTTTTTTTAAATATAATTAAACTCTATGGTGCCATCCACGTAAGGATGGGTTCTCTTTTGTGTCTTGTGGCTGAAAAAAACTTTGATGATCCCCATTGTTCACATTTTAGGAATGTGTGTGTGAGAGAGAGATAGAGAGAGAGAGTGAAAAAGGTTACTACAGTACCTATCCAAGCTTTAATTCTGAAGAGCTTCTTATTGTCTTCTGGACTTGTCAAACGCTGCAAGTTCTCCAGAGCATCAGTAGCCCAGCTGAGCCTCTCCATTTATCTGCACCTGCCACAGCCTGGCAAAAGGACAAAAGAGTGTGGCGTTAAAAAAAAGAAAGAGAAAGGCAGACAGCAAAAGAGAGAAAGAGATGACTCATTGTGAGACTCTCAAAGGATAAGCCATACCTAAGGGAAGAACCATGTTAAGACACCTTACACACACAAACACACATTAAATCTCTCTCTCTCTCTCTGTTCACACACTAGATCCCACTATTCAATTTCCTTTGTCCATTGCAGGAAAAACTCAAAGAATCACCAGTGCTTTTCTTTTTTCCTTTCCTTTCCTTTTCTTTTCAAATAAGATTCATACTATTAATTTTATTTTAATGATTTTTTAAATTAATCTTTTTTTGAATTGATTTTAATAGGAACCTGCCCTGTTAAGGGGTTAAAATGGATTGTCGGCGCAAACAAGCTAGGTGGTGAAAAAAATAAGTACACTATCCATTGTTTTGTATTAGTACCAGCATAAACTCTATTATTTGGCCTATTTTGGTGGTTTGTCACATTTGATATTTCGCAGAACAGAAATTTATGGAACGTGTTTTGTGCACTGACTACAAATTGCTGCCCAAAATAGTGCACTATATGATATATAGGGCATAACTTCAAATATAGAGCAGGGTCCAGGAATACTGCATTAGAAGTCCCATCTGTTGATTGAGTGAGGTTTGGTCTTGGAGGTCAGCTGGGGGAATTTTTGCACCTGAGCTTTTGTGGCTTAGATTTAAAGCGGGTTGTCACAGACCAGTATGATACAACAGAAGAACTAGAGCGTGTGTAATTATGCGCACACGCACACACACACAATAAAAAAAACACTAAAAACCTAACCGAAAAAAATATATATAAATTATTCAAAATGAACAAAAAGGGGTTCTATACAGATATAAATACACATACAATTAGAAAGGGCAGTATTGTTATTGTTTAGGTATTTGATTGTTTGGTTTTGTTTTGTCTTATTTAGAAAGCTTGCCAGAAAGGTTCATGGTAAAACTAAAGATATACTGTGCCTGGGCAGCAGATTTTTGCAAGAGAGTGGCAAAAATGTAATAACATGCAAGGATTTACAGTGTTCAGTCATCCTTATTAAATGCCTGCTCTGGCCTGTTTAAGCTGGTTTAAATTAAGCTTCTAAGTTGTATCAGTGTTGTGCATGGGTGAAAGTAGTTTTACATAATTGCTGATACTACTACCACCAGTGTTGGATGTTACTTTTTAAAGTAACTAATTGCATTACAAATGACTGTCTTTAAAAAGTAATCAATTACATTACAGTGTTACTTTCTGATAAAAGTAACTAGTTAAAGTAATTTTTTATTGCAGAAAACGGAAACTCATTTGTGATTTCTTCTGCATGTTGTTTTAGTCAGGACCTCTCTAATTATTCTACCATTATCACTCAGCAAAGTTCATAATCTGATAACTACTAATACCCCTTTCTCACCTACAGTATGCGGCTTCGCGCGGTGGCCACATAGATGAGATAGGGGTACAGGACAGTGGTGAGACCAGCGATGCTCTACGGTTTAGAGACAGTGGCGCTGAAGAAAAGACAGGAGGCAGAGTTGGAGGTAGCAGAGCTGAAGATGTTGAGGTTCTCTTTGGGAGTGACAAGGATGGATAGGATTAAGAATGAGTTCATCAGAGGGACAACCCACGTTAGATGTTTTGGAGATAAAGTCAGAGAGGCCAGATTGAGGTGGTTTGGGCATGTTCAGAGGAGAGATGGTGAATATATCGGTAGAAGGATGCTGAGGTTTGAACTGCCAGACAGGAGGTCTAGAGGAAGACCAAAGAGGAGATTTATGGATGCAGTGAGAGAGGACATGAAGTTAGTTGGTGTGAGAGAAGAGGCTGCAGAGGATAGGGTTAGATGGAGGCAGATGATTCGCTGTGGCGACCCCTGAAAGGGAACAGCCGAAAGACAAAGAAGAAGAAGACAGAGGAGGGCGGGTTATGGGTAATGGGCTTGTAGGATGACTTTTACACACACACACACACACTAACGGATTGGAAATCACAACTGTCTGGCTCGCGAATTACATTTTTGAAAAAATAACTAAATAACTGACTACTTAAATGACGGACCTGACGCGTTAATTTACCTGTTACTTAAAGTAGTCCCAGTACTCTAACGCATTACTTTGTAACGCGTTACACTCAACACTGACTACCACAACCTTCATTACAGTACTTTCCTGACTTGCATCTTGAAAAAAATTTTTATATTTGAATACCTGCTTTAAGCAAAAAAAAAAAAAAAAAAAACAGAAAAACTTGACATTGTGCATAACAAACAATTTTTAAAAATTTAACAGGCTAATGTGTAAATTGACAAAAAAAAAAAAAACTTTTACAGGCATTGTGTGGATGCACATGCGCATTTGCATACTGTTTAAATAATCGTCACCTCACACACAGCTTGTCTGAGCTGCTTTCTGTGTTGTTGAAATAAAACAGAATGTCATAAACCATGCCAACTTATTCTGCAATGTTTACTTGGGAGATTTTTCAACAAGCAGTTACTAAGGAAATAGTATTGTTTAAGATGATATAATGTTATCAGATTGGTTTTCTTGCTGAAAGTGCGTCCATGGCTGGTATTGAATGTGGGTTTCGACAGGCAGTTGCTTTCCCATTTTCAGTATACAGAGTACTGTACCAACCTACTTTCACTTATGATCTTGGCAAATAGAAACGTCTAAATTGGTTATAAAAGGCAGAATGGTATAAACACAAAATATTATGGATGAATTCATATGTTGTGTTATCACTGATGGCAATTCTATCTTTAGGGACATATTGATGAAAGTGGTTTAACAGCAATGAAAACAGCTTAAAGCTTCATTAGAACTCCATTCAAGGGTATACTTGAAATATTATTTTCCAATACCTTTTAAAAATACATTTTAAAAATAAACCTGTCATGTCCATTCAACACAATTAACCTGACAGCGATAAGGCACTGAAGATGACATCTAATGCTTGGACCTTGACTAAGAACCTAGATTTATATATTTTTATTTTGTGATGTGGGTATGTGGGTGACACCACATATACAGAGCCATTATAGTTGATTAGAATGTTGCCTGTTCTCATCCAGGAGCTAATGCTTTTAATAAAAACCTTCTAATGCCTCCTGAAAAGCAGAGGTCATGGTTAATTTCTGTTGTCAGATGACATTTCACACTGACCTGCCCTAGTGTGTGGCTTTGGGTAGAATCTTATCATCTGTGCTGAATACTAATAACATGGGCTTAGCATTAGACTTACATTCATTATTACATTTGTTAGAGTTTTATTAATTTAAATAAATACATGAAATAAGGTAGAACTATATCTAGAAATGCAGTGACTGGACCTTTTGTTATTAAATGGGTTAATATAAATGAATGGAATAATTACCATCACATTATCCAATTCAACTTGTAAAGCATTTTAGGACATAATTCTTGTCATTTGTCTATAACCAAGACTCGATCTAAGCTTAGTATTTTCTATGTGTTGTGCACTTTTCTCTAATATATTGTCCTCTTCTTCTTATTATTATTCTTTTGCCTGCTCCCGTTTGGGGTCACCAGAGTGGACAATTTCTCTCCCAATCTAACTTTGTCTTTCTTTGTCACTCCAACCTCCTGCATGTCCTCTCTCACCACATCGAGAAGCTTCCTCTTGGGCCACCACTTCCTCTTCTCCACCTCCTCATTCCTACTCTGCACATGTCCAAACCATTTCAATCTGACCTTTCTATCTTTGTCCTCAAACAGTCTTACCTGCACTGTCCCTTTAATATACTTATTACTCATTCCTAATCCTGTCCATTCATGTCACTCCCAAAGCAAATCGCAGCATTTTCAGCTCTGCCACCTTCAGCTCTGCTTCCTGTCTTGTACTGTATACATTCAATAATAATAATAATAATAATAACTTTTATTTTATATATATTTTATGTTCTGCTTCTTAGGCATAATTTTCTTAGTAATGGAAATCAGTTTTTGGGATTTGTTTTCCGGGGATACAGTATATTCTGGCACATACAAAAATGTGCCAGAAGTCACCAGATGAATGGAAGTCAGAGAATAATTTCCCCATTTTTATTTCTAGGGCACAATGATGGGGATTAGTGAAAAAGCACTTTTTTCCTTTTCTTTGCTTTCCTTCTTTAAAGTGGTACATGACAAAAGCTGAGCCAAAATTGTTTTCAGGAGCTTATGAGGTTGGAATAGAAGTAAGGCAGGTGATTGATCTCGGCTCAGTTGAAATATGGTAGATTCACTCCATTTAGAACCACACATCTAGTTCCAGATTTAATCATTTCAGTTGAGCCAGGAGGTCACCCATATTAGTGAATTTTAAGATTTGGCATGTACAATGCACTATGACGCTGGTATTTATTATTTTGAATATTAATTGCATTTTTTATCATAATAAACATTGAAACTAGGAATGTCATTTGTAACCTCTAAATGGTTGTTAATTAAAGTGCACATGACCTTTGCTGTTGTTCATCAGCATTTAACCACACAAACAACATAGACTAAAAGTTATAACTAAAATAAAATCCTACAATGTGATTTGTTTTGGATTTTTATTTTTCATTTGTCTATCATAAATGAGGTATACCTATGATGAAAATTACAGGCCTCTCTCATCTTTTTAAGAGGGAGAACTTGCACAATTGGTGGCTGACTAAATACTTTTTGCCCCACTGAAAATCCCTGCACTTACTTCTCACACCATCAGACACAGGTGGAGCAAAACTATGGCATCAGGGGCCGCAAAGGGGCCATGAAATTTACTTTGCAGAAGTGGAGACATTGGTTGGAGGGTGCCTAACACAAGGTTCTCTTCAACAGATAACAGATAATAAGAACCTGGCGTATATCCAGTCGTCTAAGTGCTTCGAACCACAGAAGCCAAGTGGTCCCTCTTTTTCACCAGGTTCGATTATACATTGTCGTACAGCCCTAAGAACCTGAAGGCCGATGCCTTGTTTAAGGGGCCCCCTTCTCAGGAACTAGTCACCTAGTCTATAATACAGAATCCGCAGATCATAGCCCTCGATCAAACACTCGATCAAATTTTAGGACCCTCCTTTCATGACTTTTCCTACTAGATCTGTGAGCTTAATCACCCAGCATGCTTACATTTTCAAAATCGCACCATTAAGTATATATATATGATACTTGGTGCTCGTAAACTAAGACAATGCACGTTTTTCAAGTCAATATATATATATATTGACTTGAAAAACGAGCATTGTCTTAGTTTACGAGCACCAAGTATCATAGTTCACGCATGCGCTTCTTGTTTTGACACCTAGCGTCACGTCATCACAAGTAAGCCAACGGTTTTTCTCTCTCTTGCAGCGGAATTGTAGGTAATCGTCTCTCCTGCTGGGTGAATACACACACATATACACACACACACACATTAAAGGAGAGACCGTTTTTAAAACCGTTTAAAAATTAGCAAGGAACATTGCTAGTTACTCTCGCGTGAGCGCATACTAACGGGATCACTACTGTAAAGTAAAACAACACCAAAAAAAAATAAAAAATTAAACAGCTCCTCACCATTGAAAACAGTCGCGACAGAGAAGAGTTTGTGTGTTTGTTTGGCAACCTGAGAGAAGGGGAGCTGTAAAGCCGAGACCTATCGTCTCCCCTGCTGGGTCTTAGTGCTTGCAGAGTGTTTGAGTGTGCGTGTGTGTTTGTGTCTGTGTAAGGCAAAGAGTTTGTGTGTTTGTTTGGCAACCTGAAAGAGGGGGGCTGTAAAGGCGAGCAAGCCCCCCCTTCAGCCCCCCTTCTCTCAGGTTGCCAAACAAACTATAATATACTATAATATAATTACTATCTGTTATCACTCAAATGAGGATGGGTTCCCTGATTGAGTCTGGTTCCTCTCAAGATTTCTTCCTATTGCCATCTCAGGGAGTTTTTTTACTTGCCACTGTCGCCGTCACCCTTGGCTTGCTCATCAGAGACATTTCATTTATATTTCATCTCATTATTATCTAGACACATTTTGTCACACATACACACTTCCAAAATTTTTCTTTTTTAAAAAATTTCTTTAATTTTTGTGAAGCTGCTTTGAGACAATGACCATTGTTAAAAGGGCTATAATAATAAAATTGAATTGAAATTGAATTGAATATTTTATAGCGCTGGGTGGAAGCCTGGGGTCACTAGAAAGGATGGCTCACCAGCCATGCCTAATTCCGCGGTCATTCGCATATCTGAGGGAGAGGCCACCTAACTAGTGAGCTTCGGAGTAAGCGAGGAGCGATATTGATTTGGGCACGCCCAGGTGCACGCCGTGACAGGCTATGTAAAATGAACCGAAACTTTGTGTATACTCACCTCACAGACATGAAAAAATAAATACTTATAGAAAGCGAAATATCTGCTTTTACTGTATATAACCTAATAGGAAAAAATTAAATGATGTAATTCGTATGAAAAGTGGATTTTTGGCCCATCCACTGCTGTCATCACCACAGCCGAAACCAAAGACGCACAGTATAATAAGCTCTTTATAAAGCAGACACTGTTTTTTTCTTTATTTTGTAATTTTTATCGTGTTTACATTGTACAAGGTATATTATTTTTTTCTTACAAATTACTGTAAATAAACTACATATGCAGTTGTTGATTTATCAGAAAGGACATTTTTATTTTTTTCAAGGTCAAGTTATAACGATTTTATTGTAAAACCTTTGTTGGCAAAATTGATTGCAACATACATTATTAAAAATAGCATGCACATTTATATATTTGCAATCTGCATACACATTTTCTGTTCCATGCATAGAATTTTTCCTGCTGATGGTAGGGTACTTAGTAATAATTAGTTTCAGTCAAATCATTAAAACTAACAATGGACTATGGCACTCTTTTGAGAAGGGGTTGGGAGGTGTTAATCGTTGGCTACTTGTTGCTCTTCCTTGCTGATTCATATTTCATCAAGGAAATCTTTTATCCAATATTTATTTATTCTCTACAAGGGCACTAACTGCGCAGACCAAACTGTTATCTTCTTGTACTGTTATAAAAATTCTAAATATAAACAGACAAACAAAATACAGCTTTTTTTCTCAGAGGTAAATGAAAAAGTGAAGTTGTTCAGCTGTTTATCAGCAGTGTTTGGTAAATCTTTGGTTTAGTTCTCCTTGCGTAGCCCCACGTCACTTCCACATTTCCCTCACTTTTCTTACATGATTATTATGTGCACATAAACAGTGAAACATTCTCCAGGTTTATAAAACGCAATAATAAAGCTTTATATCCTCAGTAGGGGTCATTACATTGTTTTGGCGATAGTTTCACGGAAGAGAGCTAATAAACAACCTAATGAATTTTCTCAAAACGTTATAATGTTAGGTAGAGCTTTCGTTTTTGTTATAGTACGAAGCCCCTAAATGGACAAAGGAGGAGCTCCCATTCAAAACAATAGGCGTTCAATTGACTGGTGAATCGCGTTAAAAGTAGGTGACACTGTCGCAGCGCTTCTAGTGTTATGGAAGGGGGAATAAAAAAAGGGGGAAAGTAGTGAAAGTGGTGTGTGCACGTGCAGATCTGGTGGCAGTGCCCAGCTGGCATGCGGGCACAGGTTGGGGAGCGATGGCAGTGGGCAGAATGGGTGGGCAGCAGCCCCTGCATGCACCATTGGCACTCTTCTTCCTGCTGACCTGGCCAGTCTGCCTTTCCTTGCCCTTTACTGGGTGTGGCCTCAGGTGGGAGTCCCTCTCAATGTCGGATGGCTGAACAGCTTTCCCAGCTGGGAACGGGGGCCTTAACATGGATACGCAGTGGTTTTCTCTTTGGCGGCAGGATGCCTAAGGCTGACTTTGTGTGGGAGTGCAAATGCCGTGGGAGCTTGTGCATCGTTTTTGTGGCTGTCCTTCATGTGGCGATCAAATGACTGCTTTCAGTTTCATTTTCTCTAAAGTCCCTGGGGAGTGTTACATCATCCCACTCGAGTGTCACTCTTCCGGGTTTTTCCAACTCTGCTTCAGCTTTTTAACACAATGAATTAGAATTGGCAATCCATTAGACGCATTGTGCCTCAGCCCTGCCAGATTCTAGCAGCCCTGCCACTTTGTGTCCCTTCAGAAGGGAAGGCTACCTATCTACTGAGGAGCGACAATAGATTGACCTTCTCGCCCATTACAGGCGGATGCCGTGACTCATATACAGTATAATCATGATTTCCTATTGTCTACATAAAATCATATATATGATCCCTAGTGTTTCCAGCCACACTAAGTATGAAATTAACAGATATTCTTTACAGGTGTAAGTACAGATTACAGTAAGTTTATTGCACGACATTATTACCATGATAAACACCATTTCGATTTTTTTTCAGGTTCAGTTTCACCGATGTAGTGGTGTTTAACTGTTTTCTTTTTAATTAAAAACTTCCTGCTTTCCTGTTTCCATCCTGTTATCAGTTTCTTTTGTGTTGCTAGAGAAAAAAAAGAACAATAAAGGGCATGGTAAATTAGTGCCTTTGAGTTTTAGAGACATTACATTTTCTGCTGAACAGTTCAAACCATTCTGTAAATCTGTCATTTATTCATGAGGCAGCTGTTTCAATGACATTTCAAATTGTCTTCCAAGGGCGAAATCCTAAATAATGAATATGACAGTGTTCTGAGATAATTACATATATAGTTTTTGTTTGCTCATCGAAATCAAAAAGGAAAGTTATATCAAGCATCATTGAAAAAAAAGTGTAATTAATTTGACTTTGGATCAAAAAGAGAAGAAAGAAGGAATTCTTTTCTTGTTTAAATTTTTCATGATAAAAAGGAATAGGTTGTAATAAACCAATGTTGTTACATGTTTACAATAATAATGATAATAAAAAAACAGAATGGTGCAGGCTGGATGAGACAGATGATATCCAATATCTATTAACAGCTTAATGTTCAAGTCAAACTGGGATTAGTGATGAAATTTCTTGTGAATGAAAACATATGAATCTTAAATTAGATTCATCTTCATTGTGCAAAGTACATGTACAGAACCAGTGAAATGCAGTTTACAGAACACTTTAAATATAGCACACGGATGATACTCTTAGCTGCAGTAAAACATTTGAAAGGCGCAAATATTTTTAAAGAAGGTCGTACATCTGTGAATGACGATCCTGCTCAAGGTGTGACAGAACCCACTGGCTTGATCACCTAAGGCATTCTGTTTTTGCAGGACAGTGCATGACCTCATAATGTCCACCGCACTACTTGCAAATTACAGTAACTCAGCTGGGAGTTATCGCCACATTCTCTGTACAGACTTGACCTCGCTCTAAGCGATTTCCATATGTTTGGGCCATTAAAGGATATCCTGCAAGGCTAACATTTCAGACGTGAAACAGGCAGTGTGCTTGTGGTTGTAGCATATTGAGAAAGCGTTCTACAGTACCTTGATGTATCAAAGCGCTATAGTAAAACACTGAAATAAGTGCATTAGTGTAGAAGGGGGTGATATAAAGAATAAAGGTAGTTTCTACTCTCAGAACTGTGTTCTGTTATTCTGCACAATCAAAAGTCCCAGTTTGACTTGTATACCCTACAATGCAAACTTTTAGCATTTAGCAATCAATTATACTGTATGTAGGTATGGCCTACTAACTATTATATTTAGAGTGAGTTGCATTCATGAGTTTTAATGGTCTAAGCACCTTGAGTCTGTATTGCTCTGCATAGCTTATGATTTTACAGTATGTTTCCTTTATGATACAGTAAGCAGAAATGTACAAACGTTTTGTTTAATCAAATCACATTTAATCATCATAAATACATACATATATTCCACATGATCAAGTTAAATAAACACAGTTTGTTTTCATGTATCTATTTGCTCAGGCCTGAATAAGTTCATCCAAACTGAACCTGTGTCACTGCTGTTCTGTAAAAGCCATATTAAGAATTTGCTTGTCTATAACACAAATTAACAATTATTATTTTATTTTATTTTATTCACTTTATTTGGGCAGTGTGATTTTTAATTTATTTATGTATTTTTTTCTCACAGCCAGTCCAAGAGAGCAAACTGTCCTCTTTGGGTGATTTAGTTCTGTCAATCACAACTACATTAGCCAATCATGATTGTTTTTGAGCTCATGTATATGAATAATATCAGGTTTTCCTCCAGATGTGCTCAGCATGTGACACAGCATTAGCAGTCCAAAAGATATGATGGTTGTTTTGGAGGAACCATGTGTTACCTTTCCCTGTTATGCTTTAGAAAAGAGCTGGCTAGTGGATTAAAACTGGCAAAAAGAGGACAAAAATGCAATACAGATTGTGTGTTTCACTTCATTATGTTTTCTTAATATATTCTGAAAAAGTTATTTTTTATATATTAGTACCCTGATTATGAGTGTGCATCAAAAGCAAGTCTTTAGATGTATTTACTTAAAATGCCAAAAAAGCCCATTAGTATGGAGTTCGATATATTGGAAGGAAAAATGAAAGAGATGTGAATTGACAAGAAAAAGCAAATATGTGGCCCTGATAAGAAAGGAGTCCTAGTTATTCTTTTATTTCCTAGCTATTTTTTGTTTCTAGTCTAATCAATCAGTCAAATTCTTTATTTCTCTGCTGTATAAAGTCATGCATTCTTTCCACTGCTGATTAAATGTCTGCCAGGTGCTGCTGACATTTCTATTGTTTTTTGATTGGGTGTGGGCTTTGTTGACATCTTTTTTCCCCGCTTTATTCTCAAAAGACGAAATCAATAAGCAGACAGACATTCATCTATGTATGTAATTTTTTAAATATGTATTAGTTTTTATGATTTTTTTTTTTATTTTCCTCTTTTTGTAATCATCTTTTACCTTACTGTTGCTATATAATTTGTTCCTTTTGTATCTGTCTTGGCAGAGACTGAAGGAGCTTAAGCAAAGAGAATTTGCACGCAATGTCTCATCTAAGAGCTGGAAGGATGAAAAGAAACAAGAGAAAGCACTGAAACGCCTCCATCAAATTGCCCAGCTTAAGCAGCAAAGGTATGGGTGAGACCGCACCACATTTGCCATATAGTGTGCTTCTCAAAGCCTTTAAAGAACAAATCTCATAATACTTCAGTTCACTTCATATACAGTAAAACCTTGGATTGCAAGTAACTTGGTCTAACAAGACAAGCAGAAAAAAAATCACATAAGCAGAGCAATGTCTCTCTCTGTCCCTCTCTCTCTTGCATTGCTGGATTGTGGATAATCATCTCCCATGCACCCATGTATTGTGACCACATATGTGTGTGCATATTATGACCATATGTGTGTGCATGCCTTTTTTTAAAGGTTAAAAAGGCTGTAGCTGTGCAGGAGAGCGGGATAATTTGTTTAACAACAATGCAGTGTCACATTTCCACAAAATTCTCAAAAGGAGGAAAAAGCAAGTTTCATTAGAGAGGTTCCTTTTTAAAGTTGCACAAAAAAAAATCAGTGAGCAGACAGAGAGCAGTAATTCTGTTTTTGTGTGTGTGAGAAAGTCGTCCTGAACATTTTAGTTTTTTTTTTTTTCTTTCCTGCTCTGTCATTCCCATTTCAATTTGGAAAGACTGTTAATTAGCTGATCAGTTAAATCAGTCATGCTGGGAGTTGAGAAAGTACTAGCAAGGTCTCCGGGACCAAGTTTGAGAACCACTGATATACCACAAATATATTATATTTCCCCCAAAAAATAATATGCAGTATATTATTATTATTGTATATAGGGATTCTGTTTTTAAAAACAAGAATCCATAAACTTATATCAGTGTACTTTAATAGAGATGCAGTATCAATTGCAGGAAAATATAATAGTATTATAAAATGTAGTATAAAATGATAGGGGACTTTCCTCTGTCCTCTTTTATCAGCAATGCAAGCATTACTCTGAGGCTGTATGAGGGGAAACAAGTATATATACATGCAAAACGAATACGGATGGGTCTGTAATTGCTATCTGTGTGTTCTATGTTTAACAGTGACAAGGAAAAAAAGACAAAGTTAACAGTTTCACCCCAAGATCAAAAGGAAGAAAAACTAAGGCTTGATGGGAACGAACCAACACCCAAAAACATCCTATGCCAAGATCAGAATCCAAGCTCTCCCTCCCCAAATGTAACAACCAAAATCCATCCACCTTTGTCAGTGCGTAAAAATCAGTGCTCTGTTCGGGTTAAGTGTTCCTCACTGCTAGCTCAGACGCCCAGAGGTCACCGGCATGCCAAGGCAGGAATCTCATTTTGTTTCTCCAAACGGGCTCACCTAAAGCTGGACTCTTGTGCATCAGTGTTCACTGATGCATTGGATGAAACTAGCGATCACCAGGAAGTCCAGAGACAGCAGCAGAAGTTGGCGCTGCAGGCCCTCTTGTCCCAATCTCCCTCACCCACACAAGATGATCATCATGTCCACCTGGATCCAATGCCACTAAACACTTCCTCTCAGAAGGAGACAGACCCGACCACTCAGGAAGGTAGTTTGGAGATGCAAGTGATGTACTGCACCATAGAGGCAGAGAGAGAAAGTTGTCCTGAAAAATGTGCTCCAGAATTTGAGATACAGCCAGCTAGTTCAACAGATAGGGCAGCTAATGATGAAAGGTCTTATGAATGCTTGATGGAGAGAAGCAGCCTGAAGAACCCAGGCCCTACTGTTAACACAGTGGGACATAAAAATATGACTCCAGGCCAACTCAATGCACATTACTCAAAACATGACTTACAAAGAAGTAATGAAATGGATACATTAATGACAGAGAACTGTTTACGTGAAGGTGACCTAAGAAGCAAAACTTTCTTAAATGTTGTTGGAAAGGATGGAACTAAGCTAAAATGGCCTTGCCAGCTTGTGCAGTACACCTCAGATGAACCCCGTGTGTCGTACAGCTGCAATCCACTTTTTCTGAATTTCAAATCCACAGAAGGCAAAGAGAAACACATAGGTACAGGGAAGACAAATGTGTGCAATGTCTCAGATCAACCCGACAGAGCCGTGGAACAGACCCCAAATACTACTCAAGTTGATTTAGGCATTTTAAAACCAAAGAAACATAAACATCGGAGGAGAGGAAGAATTCATATGTGTCAAATAGATGCTGTTAGGAGACACAGAGTGGCCTGTGCACTTAGCAGTTTTTCCCAATCACCTTCTGAAGGACAATTAGAATTCAAAAGCACGGCAGCTAGCAAACTGCGCATCAAGCAAAATTGCGGAGACAAGAGGCAAAAACTCAGGAAAAGAAAGAATTCGGAAGATGAAACACAACAACTGCACTTGAAAAGTATAATCGTAAATGCGTTTTCTGCCCCACAACGTCGAAGAAGGAAGCGTCAGAGGTTGCCTCCTGCTCTTCGACTGGCGAGACGCAAAGCTTTTTTGCATGCTTCCATACAGTCTTCTGCTGGAAGTAGGGATAAATACCAGTGGTGCAGAAACTTCTGCAAATCTAAACAAGATGACAGTGTGACTCCCCTCAAGTCAAGCTCATGGCATGTGTTGTCAGAATTAAGGTCCGATGGGGAATTTCCTGCTTGCCATTGGCAAAGGCGTTGTACGTCTTCATCAGCTTCCTCCTATCCCAGGAGGAGAAGATATAGTCAGCCTTGTTCTTACATAAGAAAATCAAATTACAACTTCCCAAGTTATAATTACAGTCAGATGTCAAACAGTCCAGACAAAGATACTGGACCCAAAGAAAAGTTCCACAATTACAGAGACTCAGAAATCTACAAGAAAAGAAACTACTATGGAATTTGTGACAGACGCTGTATTGTGAAACAGAAATATGCTATTAGAAAGCATAAAAGGCACCTCAGGGAGAACAGATATCCAGATTGCCATAATCATGCCACAAAAAGAATTTGTTTTTATAGAGTTTATAAGGATGGCGATGATCAACATGACACAGAAAGACACTGGTGGTACAAGAGACCAAACCCTGATCTAAGGAGGTATAAAGGAAGAAGCAGATATTGGCTAAGATCAGTCGTGAGTCACGAGCAGGGAAATGAGCAGTCTGGTCCTATGTTAAGACATAGTCCTGCTTCTTCTAGTATCACCAGCATTTCAGACATTAGTGGAGAATCTGGTTCTTATATTAAACAATCCTCTCCTGGGCAGAATGACATAAAATGTCCAGCAGAGAAATCTGCCAGGACAAAGCATTTTTATTCAAGAGACAATGCACCAAGAGAAAAGAGTCTGTCACCAAAATCAGCATCTATTGATAGACCAGAGGCAGTGAAATCAGAGCTCCAACCTGTTATTTCTGATTTTGGGGGGAAGCTAAAATCTGCTGCACAAAACTTGAAATCTTTTCCTTTGACAGAGCAGAGCCCATCTTCTGACAAAAAAGTCTCAAATAGCAGAATATGTGCTCTTTCACTCCCCTTGATTGGAAAACTTCCCTCAATAAAGAAAGGAATTAAACAAGCAGGAATGCACAAAGAGAAATGTAGCAGTAGTAGTTGGGGTAACCAAGTTAAAACATTTCTAAATGGCAAATCAAAACCTGAATGCCAAGGAGTATTTAAAACTGCACCTATAGCCATGCAAAATTCAACTTTACCCCAAGTAAGTCCATCTTTAACTGATCAGAGAACTGCAGAACATTTTGGAAGCTCGGAAATACAGAAAGATGCATCCATCTCTCATGAAAACCTCATCAGCATTTTGGGAAAGACATCAGACAAAACCTCAGCTAATCTGCTGCAAAGCTCCTCCATCTTTCCCTTAACAGAGAAACCGATTACTTTCACAGAGGAAGAGATTGACAAGTACAGACTCCTCCAACTTCAGGCGCAGCAGCATGTGCAACAGAAACACCTCCAAGAGCAACATGACATGCCAAGAAGTTCAATTGTTGCTCAAATGAACCAACTACCAGTTCCTGGTCCTGAGCCTTTAAATCAGACTAGTCAAGCTCCCTGTCTCTCATATACCATAAATCAGCATGGGGCACTTTCAACATTCTCTTCCTTCATTTCCTGTCCTTCAGCCTGCTTGGCATCCTGCAGCTCCCCATCTACCCAGACTCCTCTTTGTCCCACTTTTCCACAGCCCCATTTCACCCCTTTTCCAATTCCTGCTGTGTTCTATCAAGCTTCCCCTGCAGTAATGCTGGCAACACATCCTCTTCATTTTATTTCAGCAGCACCATTCCACCATTCACATCTTCATTCTCATATCGCTGGCCTAACATTTCACCCCCAACCACATGCCTCATTACTCCCCTCTGTGATTACTCCAGCAGCCATGGTAGCTGGAAGGAATCTGCAAATCCACCCTACAGCCCCACAGCCCATGTTCCCTCATCACGATCTTCAGCAGCACCCTGGTATTGCTAGCTAGGTTTGGTGAAGAAAATAAATCTTAAAAGCAAAGAAGAAAGTTATAATGTGACAAAAAGTGTTATTGGATTATGATCTAATGCTTTTTGATGCTTTTTTGATTTTGCCAAAGGTTTTAGTGTTTTGCTTGTCTTCTCGGTTATTTTATTATAATTGTATCAGTGTCTGTCTGCTATTTATCTCAATGGCAGTGCAGTCAGCACTGGCCTCCATATTCTCCGTAACTCTAATTTTCTTAAGTTCAACTGATGGGAAAATGTTTTACCTGGTTTAATCTGTGATGAAACCTTTAGGTGGATATTAATTTCATTCAAGTTCATTTTGGTTAGTGCACTGCAATGATTATTTGCATGTCATAAAGCAGTATTGGGGGATTATTTTTATTACATCCACGCACTAGAAAGAAGTCAGATTGCCAAAAACAAATGTGTAGACCTGGGCATGTAAAAGAATGAAATGAAGAATGAAGAAAGCTTACACTGCAGAAATGGAGAATGAAGAAAGCTGAAAGTGACTTGTTGTGTCCTAAGACTATTCTCTTTGTTCTATTACATCTTTCCGTGCAGTTAAGTGAGGCAAAAGACTGACTTAATAGACTATAAATTACAGAGTTGTAATAATGCAATAATACAGTTTTCAATCTATTCAAAGGTCTAAGACCTTCAATAGTATTTATGTACTGTACTTTGTAATGGAAAATACATTTACAAAATGTGTTTTAACAACATAAGGTGTGTACAACCTGCACTTGTCTGAATTATGTATGTTCCAGAGACTTTGTATTTACTCTTATTTTGTTAGAGCCAAACATTTTGTGACTTATAAGATAATGTCATCATAATAAATTTAATGTAATTTATAGAAAACTCTGTATATTGTCATTGCTACTGTTTGAGAAAAAAATGAATTAGACTTATTGTACCATATGATTTCCAGTGTACACCTTAAATGTAAATAAATAGTTCTATCAAATGTTTATGGTCCAACATGTCATTTGGCGAAATGCCACAGGCATGAAATATTTTTTTTCATTGATTAGGTAAAGTCATGGGCAATTTATACAAAAGTATAACATATTAGTTTTATATTAGCAGTCAAGGATTGCTAAGGTGTCTTCCTCCTGAGTCAGTGAATACCTCTATCTCCAGTAACCTCTTTTCTGGTCAGGGTCGTGATGAATCTGGAAACCAGGCACGTCCACAGATAGACTCCAGGTGGGGCTCTAACACCTGCCCTTTTGTGTTCTGACTTCATAAGTGCCATTTTTGCAGAACATTTTTCTAACAGTTTTTATTTTTATATTGCAGGGGTATTAAATGTAATGATATTTTAGATCTTCTCATCTAACCTGGTTACAAAACTGACAGAAGAATTTGAGTTCTAATTCCGAGACATTACATCAGCCCCTGTCCCTTGTCCCTGCCCAATCGACTTGCATACCAGAGCAACCAAATCCTGCAGCTTCAATGGCCTGCATAGCAGCACTTAGACACATTTTCCTGACCTGGCTGAGTAATTTTGTGACAGGTAATGATACTGTGCCCTAAGCCAGTAGCCCAATGTGAAATAACAGTGACAAAGAGTTTAAGAGGCAGTGAGAGAAAGAGGTGAAGGATGTCTGTAAGAGGGAGGGAGAGAGAGAGAGAGAGAGAGAGAGAACAAAAGAGAGTAGCACTGTCCCTCACCTATGTTTCCTTCTACAGCGGGTCCACTCAGCTGCCCACCATTTGTGTTCATACTGTACCATTTTTATCATTAAAAGTCTGCAGGGGTTTTGGGGCCCTGAAGACGTTCTGACATGTCCTGACATTTGTGTATTTTTCAGTTACTTACATTATAAACAAAAAAATGACTAATTAAAAGTCTAATTACACTGTATTCAGCACAAACTGGCCTATAATAATATGTAAGCAGGATGTATGTACAAGTTTGTATATTGGATAAAATAACAATATGCATGATTAACGGGAAAAAAAGTCACTGAAATAAGACCATAAAACACATTCATAACATTTGTGTACAAGACTTTTGTGACCTGGATCTTGTAGCCTGGAGAAGGTGTGTATGGTCATCATTAATGCTGTAATTCACACCAGAAGAGACAAAGACCCACATACCTCACAGTATGTGAGTGAGGGAAGTGCTACAGAGAAAATAATTTGAGGACAAATACATATTTCTTTGTTGTTTATTTAGAATAACTCTAGATTCATTTACAAGAATCTTAGGATTAGTGCAAGATAACATTCAGGGTAAAGCTGCAACAGGAACTGCAGCAAGAACAAACAACTTGAAGCCCCACCTAGTTGGCTTGGCTTTCATGTACTGTACTGTGTCATTCTGGTTTGTGCTTTGCATTTTCTTATCCACAGCTAAATTCCTTCTAGGATGATAGATAGCTTTGCAACCATGACAGATAGTTTCCATAAGAGGTCTAACCCTGAACAGACGATCGTGTTTGGATGTGCCTCACTTCCTGTCAGTCTCCTTGCCTGCATCTGGGTGACTAATGTGCACATTCCAAGAAATCGTCCGGTATCTGTCTCTTGACATAGCAGTATCTGGAAAAGTTACTGTCAAAATACACTGAGGCAGCATCAAGGCCGACATGCTTTGCGGGTAAAACAAAACTGTGCAAAATCATATTGTGCATCTAGCAGCAGTAACTCTGCAGAGAAGAGGTGATTGGTTAAGCAGGATAGTACTGTAGATACCATGTGTTATAAATGTCCTGATAGTGAACATTGCAAGACTATTGTCAATGTGTAAATAAAGATTTGTAAATATATATATATCATTATACATTTGAGCAAATAAGAGTTGCTTCATTTTACAAATCTGATGAGTGTCTCCATGAGTGTTCATATAAATACATACATAAAAAGATGTGATATTGAGGGTAACTTTTTTTATATATACTGTAAGTCAGTGTTGGTTAGGTGCACTTTTTTGGTGTTGTTTTTTTTTTATGCTTGATGTCTGTGCATGACCCAGCAGGAAGCACCCCAGACTTGCGCAGGGCAACATGCATACAGTACGCCTAAGAACACTGGAGTAGTGGTAACATAATCAATTAAACTAATGTCATATTTATGGAAGGTGAGAGAAAACCGACAACTGAGAAACATCTCAAGATATCAAAAAATACAGACAGTAATGTGACCTCAAGACTGAACCAGAGACCAGCAAGCTGTGAATGTGCAACACTAATCATTTTCTCCCTCATTCAGCCCTTTGTAGCTGTCACCAGGTGAAACTGCTTTAGAGACTTCTGTCAGCACTCTTTTAGTAAATCCATAATCTAGTCTCACAGAGCACAGAGTTCTTTGGAACAGCTCCTGGAATTTCTTTCGGAAACTCCAGGGACTAGAATTTCCCAAAAGGCATTTTTTTGCTAGCATTACTTTTACAAATTTAAATAAAAGTCACAAAGCACTTTGTCTTCTTAGAGCAAGCATTCAAATGGCTGAGGTTTAGAGTTTTTGACAGTATTTCTTAGCAAATGCCACTCAGTATATGATTTAAATAATAAAGACATATTTTAGCAAATGATAATCAGTTAATAGCTGAAAAACTACATCCACTCTTGTATTCTGTACTATTAATATTTCTATGCATTAGTGCTAAGGGGCCCAAACCTGTTCCAGCATTACAATGTCCCTATGCACATATATATTGCAATGTAAGTGGCCTGCCTAGTACCTGACTTCAATCCTACTTAACTATTAAAGTATGAACCACATGCCATCATTTGTCATCAGTACCTGACTTTATCAATGTTCTCATGACTGAATGCGCATCTCCCACTAAAACATTTCAGAATTTATTTAAAAGTCTTCCCCCGAAGAGTGAAGGTTATTATATCAGCAAAAAAGGACTAAATCTGGAGTTGAATGTTCAACAAGCACATATAATTGGTCAGGTGTCCATACTTTTCATAATATAGTGTATAACAGAGTTTCCCCAGATTTCCACAAATTTTATTTTAGTAAACGGATAAAATGTGTAGGAGACACATACTTTGGTCTTGATGTTTATGTCTTCTGCACTAGAGTGAGGATTAAAAGGTAAATGCCCCCTCTTGCTTCACATGACAGGTTGAATGGCATTTGCTCAACATAGCAACATAGCTTCTTTAAGGCTCAATGGTGGCTTGAGTTTATTTTTTTCTGGAGCTTTGTAATTCTTTAAATAATTTATGGAAAGATTTTTTTTTTACTTGACTAAAATGCACTAAAGTTAAATTTCCTAGATATGTTAACGCAAATATTCGTATTAATACAGTATGTGAGGGTATACATTCCTTAAATACTGTTTATGGCTGGTGACTGTGAATGTGACAGGGTTTGTGGGAATTCACTGCTGAATGTAATATAAGGCCAATCTGGCAATTATGTGGCACTAATTCAGCATGCATGATCATCTTACCTCTTATTTGATGTTTGGGACGGTGGGACTTCTGGAATGTCATCAAAAGGAAGATGGATGGTCACAAACCATCAAGCAATGCTAAGCTGATTGCTTTTTAGCAAAAAGAGTGGTATAAAATTACCCAACAGCAATATAAAAAAAAAAAAAAAACTGGTGGAGAGCATGCCAAAACGCATGTAAGGTGTAATTGCAAATTGGGGTTATTCCACCAAATACTAATTTCTTAAATGTTATTTAGCCAAAGCATTAACACTATTTGTTTACGAATTATTTGCATTTTGTTTCATTTGAATTATGTTATTAAAGCTCTGCAAATACTGCATGATCTTGGGTTATTTTGTGTTATGTGTTGTGATGTTGGCCTTTAAATTTACACTCCAAATAACAATAGTTATATTTTGTATTTAGAAGAAATATTGTCAGCACTTTACAAAAATGAAAAAAAAACTGTTCATCTTACCAATACATTCACCTGTAAGAAAAAAACACAAGGAACTGATTATATATACACTATATATCTCCTTTGGTAATTTACACGAAACCCACCAATTCAGCATAAAGCCATCACAGTATGTGTTTTTAAACAGCAAATCAGAAAAGTGTGATGTGTAACACACAATGTTTGACAGATACACATCAGAAATACCCTGCATATTGAACAATAATTAAGGTGTTAAACTGAGTGTTAAGAAGATTTTGCAAGGCATGCATATCTGCTATATGGCTTTAAGGGTAAAGAGCTTCTGAATCTTGCTGTCTCCCCAGTTTATTGCCATTTACTGCCATTGTTACTGTATGTACACTTGTTGCATTTTATTTATGTATAGATACCTACAGTACCACCTGTTTTTTTTTTTTTTTTCCTTACCATTGTGGGTCCCAAACTGTACTTCTCACACTTCACACCCCGTTCACACTTCACACTCTCTTAAATACCCTGCTTTCACCTCTGGTACTACCTCTGCTACCAGGTGAAAAACACGACAGCCACATTCACGTAGATGGTTTAGCATGGAAATATGGCAACATTGTTGGGCCTCAGCATCATATATGAACGGAGAAGAAATGTGTAAAAAAGAAAAAACCTCATTGCCGAATGGGAGCCTGACGTTTTGAGATGTGTTGTGTCATGAGGTTTTAACAACAATAGAGAGTTAGCAGCTAATCCACTAATATCTTGAGTTGATTGAGTTGATCGACAGAGTGGATCAGACACGCAGAGCCAGGCTTTTTTTTCTTTATTATTATTGTTGGATTACATTAATATATATCAGAGTACAACTGACAGTCCTGAGCTGAGATGCAGTAAGTTGTAAAAAATAACCTTTATTTCTGACAAATCCTGCATTTTACATATATGTACATTTCTTGAGTAGTTTATCAGAGAACATCTACTACATTTTAGAGAAAATATCAGTACTTTTTACTACACTACATTTCTGGAATATCGCCACCTGCTGCTTAGGTGCCTGTTTAGTTAGAAATGTTAGTAAATTAGGGAGACCGCAAGCTCTGAGCAGAATGCAGCAAAATGCTTTTGGTGAGTGATGTAAGTGTTCAGGGCTCACAGCTTATATCATTTAGTTCATTCACACTTAATGTTTTAAAAGCAAAGCAACCAATGCACATGGTAAATCTCAAACTAGATGTCAATGCTGTTGTGTTAAACGTCATGCCCATTCTGATAGTAGAAAGCAGTGCACTGCTTGAAAGCAAATTCAGAGGTGGCTTATCACCAAATTCATGGTTTATGGGTGAATTACAAATTGCCAGGAATAGTTCAATATCGAGAGGGTCTTGTTATTGTCTTTATTATTAACATTTCTGTGTGAAAGGGGCTAACAATGACCTTCTATTCATAATCTTTGATGCTATCATTTCTTTAAAAAAAAAATCATTTATCCCACAATTTATTTGTGATAATTTTTCATACAAAATGGATAAAACTTTTACTGATATGTGATCTAGCAGAAGTAAATTACAAGTTTTACCAATTTAGGTAATTTATATTACCTAAATAGCTTGTAATTAAGATGAAGTTAACATCTGTTTGCACAAGCTTTAAATGGTAACACTTACGACTGTTTACAGAATTGTACAAATATATATCATATAAAAATTAGGAAGCATTTCTAGTAATGCTAAGTTACCTGAAAACAATGTGGTACACAAGCACCTGTCAATAAATTAGACCCAGAATCACAAAAAACATATTTTAATATTGTAACATATTTATTGTCTTTTACAATGGAGATGTCCTTTAATATAACTAAATACTGTATCTTTCTTGCCAGTCTATTTTCTTTTTAATGATGACATTTCGATCCTTATACAGCTTAATTAACTCGGTCTTTCTCTTTCTCTCTCCCTCCCTCTCTCTCTCTCTCTTTTACACGCACACACATACACACACAAATTTACCTCATTTGTCAAGTTTGAGTCTCCCAGCAGCCATTTGTAGCATCAGAAATATTCTTTACACAATTTAAATTTTAATGTGACAAACAAAATGATGCAAACTCCAGCACTTTTTGTGGAGAGAATAGGGGGAAATGCTATTAGACACCAATCCTCTTTTCTTGATGCTTTTTCGACAATGTGCCACATACTCAACTTCGGTTCTGCATCATTAAACCTCAGAAGCAATTTACTGCCAAAAGTGCCTAATCACAGGAATGGGCCTTTCGCTCTGACATAAATCACACGTTGCATAGGCACTTTCATTTCTCACTAGTCCCCCTTTCATCTTCTTTCCATTTTTTGATCGTTCCATGCATTTCTTACTGATTTTCATGTTTGTTTATTTGTTTTTTTCTTACCGCCTTATTTCTCTGTAATAAACATTATTTATATCATCATTCCAATTTTGTGACTTGTCAAATTATGGTCTCTGTACCATGTGCTGCTTTGTTTTATGTGGTGTTTTTAGTTTAGTTTTGTCTTGTTGCCACTGGTCGTGCTTTCAGGTTCAACATCTCATTCACAAGCTTACATACTTGTTCTCTCACTCGCTCTCCCACTCTCTCTTTTTTGTCTGGCTGTTACAGAGCGGAAAACAAGTATGAAAGGGATGAAAAAGACCAGGACAAAGAAAGATGAGGGTACATTTACATGCTAGAGGGATAAAGAAATGAGAAGGAATAAAGTAGAATAGGTGGAGGAACAGAAGAGTAGGGGCAAAGGGAGAGATAAATTATGCTGTCACTGTGTTTCCTGCTGCTTGCAGATGACTGATTAAATCATATTTGGAAACTTCACAATGGGCCCCTCAGCCCAAGTGCCATCTTTTCACTGAATACTTAGATCCTCTGCATAACTTTATGTTCTTCTCATGTGTATGATTGGGTGAATTTAATCCTTGCCACCTAAATCAATTTTTCACTCACCACAAAGCCCCGGAAAATAAAAGAAATCTGGAATCATATAAGCTTTGTTCACCTTCTGGATGATCAACCTAAGAAACAAGCCTCAGGCACCTTTCTCTCTTTCTCTTTTTATTCAACGAAATAAAGAAATAGCTTCATGACAAAACTGCTATTACTTTGGCCTTATTCTGTGCAGTGCATGCGCCATATACCCATAAGTGAGACCACATCTTGGCCCTTAGTTTCCTACCGTTTAACAAAACAGAGGTTTGCAAACAGTCACAGATAAATAACCAGAAAAAACAGAAAATGTCTTTTTTCTTGTTAACACCCTTTCACCTTCAGTGAATTGGCTTGTACTCTAGGTAATTTATATTTGGTGCTTTATATAAAACCAGAAAACCCTTATTCAATGTCATTGATCAAAATAAATATTGCAATTAGTCCAATTTTTTTTTTTTATTATTGTAAATTGCTTAATAAAATAGTTTTTTTGTAACTGTAACGGGTACGACACTATGTGCACAGGCGGCACCATGGAGCACGGACACAAGGCGAGGAGTTCAAAGAGAAAAGGATTTATTTGGGAAAAAATAGAGAAGGAAAGGGTTAAAGGAGGAAAGACAGAAAGAAAAGGAAGGAATGGAGTGAAAGGTGCACGTGCAGGTCTGGGGGCAGTGCCTACCTGGCATGCGGGCATGCAGCTGCCGAAAGGTGGCGGTGGGCGGAGTAGCAGAAAGGAGCACTCCTGCACACTCCCTGAACGGTTCCTCTCCCGCTGTTGATGGCCAGCCTGGCCCCTCCCAGCTCTCTCTGGGCGTGGCCTCAGACGGGAGTCCTCACTGACATCTGTCGGCTGGGCGGCTTTCCCGGCTGGGATCGGGGCCTTAACACAGTCCTCCTCGCTGCCTTTTTCTCTTTGCGAGGGAGTGAAGGTGCCGCAGGAGTTTACGCCGTTCTTTCACGCACTGTCCTCAGTGTGGAGATCTAAGGACGGAATTTCAGTTTCCTTTTAAAAGTTCCTGGGGCGCGTCATATTGCCACGCTCGCTTGCCACTCTCTTATACTCCAGCGCACATCTCTTTAAGTTCTTCCCGGACCCCGGTCTAAACTCCGCACCTTGTTTTTATAATGCGGAGCAAGCCGAGATCCTATTAACATTAATTATCGCCAGCCTACATACAGTAGGGAACTTACGGAGTGAGCAAGGAGCGATAATAGATTTGGGTGCCGCCCATTAAAGGCGCACGCCGTGACAGTCACCTTAAAGGATTTTTTCAGCCGCCACAACTTGTGTGATCTGTTTGCTGCTTATAGTTGTGGTGTATTTTGGATTAATCTGACATGAGGCAAAACACTTTGACAAATGTCCAAGGAACAGTGGAATGCGGGACTGCTGTTTCAAGAAATCAGTTGCCAGTTGGACACATTTGTAGCTGATGCTTGTAATAGATGAAATTTTGAGGTTTTTAAAATATGCCTATTATATAATATAAATACCTGTTAATTACATATGTAAAAGGGGTGCTATGAACCCCAGACAGCCAAAAGGCATGGTAAGAATCATTTGCAAATACCTTATATTTGCATAAACATAAGTGTCGAACCCCAACAAAAATATGCTGTGACTATAAGCAACCTATAATTTTTGAGATTATGCATGCCACAATGTCAAAGGTAACTTGAATCAACGTTGCTGTTTTAATCACCTAAACTCTTTTGGCACATTTTTCCACTGGATTTTAGAACAAGATCTAGTATTCGGCCAAAAGAGTATTAATGAGGTCAGGAAACAGAAGAGTTGAAGAGTCTAACGTGGATGTGATGGTCAGGTGTCCACAATCACTGATCATATAGTATAGGACCTTGGAAAGAAAACCTGGAGTTAGACACCAGACCACATTGGAGTCATTTGGAAAACCTTTTATCAGAGCAAAAGCTCTCCTATTAATTTTTGTTGAAATGATCTATGGAAAAAAAAAACTAAGTTTTAGAGACATTAATTTTTAGGTTGGCATTTTGCATGGACTTTTGAAGGGGGCCTAAAAAGTGTTTTGCACAATGGAGGAGATTATACATTTGGGGAATTTGTGAAAATCACAGTTTACCTTTTAGAAAAGTCAGAAGATGTTAAAAGCCCGAGGAGAGTTGCTCTCCATAGTGTTGTAATATGCAGCATCAGATGGGATCCAGCTCTTACCCAGCAATCACTAAGAAAAAAAATATTTTGGAAATCAAACAATGCACTGGATCCAGCGTATGAATCGAACCTGGAAAAGAGAACAGTAGATGGTGAGGCAGTGTTGGGCCAGTGGGTCAACGAGGAAAAATCATAACTGGCAAAATCAAAAATGTGTTGGTCTAGCATAGGCAGTCCACCCTAGCCTAGCCTTTTGCCAATAGTACACCTTGCTTCCAAGCAAGATGAAGAGAGCTACCCTACACCACCCTGATAATTGATTTACCTAACACTCCTGGCATTGTTTAAGCAGACACTCACATTGCATGGTCTGGGAATGAAATAAAATTGTGGGGGCCAGATGGTCTGCCCTCAATTCTAGCTGCTAAATTTGCTCTGTGAGTTGTAGGACCACACTGCTTCCAGCCTGTAAGAGAAAAGTTGGTGAAAGACAATTTCTCTCCAAATGGGCACTGGTCCCAACCAGACCCATTTAATTTCTAAAGGTTTGCATATCCAGAAAACCTTCTGCTTGGCTGTCTGTGATATTTGGGGTCCAACCACAGGCTGATAACCAAAATTTAAAAATCTCCTCAATCTTTTGAAGTTCCAACAATCACAAGAAAAATACCACCTTAAATTTGGCGGCATACTATGAGATTTTATCACAAATAGCTTCTTAGGTACGTCCAAATGGCAAGCACAATCCTAGTCATGTGCCCATGCCCATCTGTTGGTTTACTATTTGTCTTATCCAGTTTGGCTTGTATAATAAATTTCCACACATGCATTTACGCTATATCTGCAGACAGTAATTCATATCAACACAAATACTTAAATGTGTTAGATCAGAAAATTATAGCAAAGTTAAAATGTTTCAACTGGCAACATGCTAAATTTCCAAAGAGTCAACTATTGGCCTGAAACTGGCAGACACCAACAGTAAGCAGAGTGTTTAACCTACTGTAATTGGGCTTGGGACAACTGTCCAACACATTATTAAAAGCTGAAAGAATGGTGGTGAACTTTCAACACTGGGTGATTTAGTCACGAATGACCCCTATTGGAGATCAATTGCACTGTACTACTTGTTAAAGTTGCATCATAAAACAAACACACAAACAAACAAACAAAAAAGCATGTGTCGTGCAATGAGAACTCAATTGAGACCAAACAGCTACGTAGTGCTAAAAAAAAAATATTGGTGAACGTAATAAAAAAAAAAAAAAAACTTTGATTTGGTAAGGTGGATAAAAATCTAATTTTGGAGCAATGAAAAAAAGATCATGAGGTCTGATGAGTTCAAATTGACCATATACCAGAGTGATGGCCACATGAGGGTAAGAAGGGATGCAATCAGCATGTACAGTGTCCGGCAGTCAAACAAAATTTTAATAGGTGTATTTTATTTTTATTTTTTTGGGGGCCAAAGTGTTTTAACATTGTGGCATTTCTATATTAACAATATAAACAATGATTTGAATGTGTGTATGCATGATATGCTGAAGTTTAAAAAAAATGTTTCTCATCAATTTTGTTACTTTGCAATTTTTCTGTCTTAAGGAAACAACTGTTTATAGCTGTTCAACAAAAGCAATAACAGGAATGAACTTATTTCATACAATAGAATATTAAATGAGATTATAAATGACAATTTCAACATAGTAAAAGTATTACCTATTATACTTTAATTAAGGAACAAATGCTGGGAGGTTTACTGCAATATAAGTGAAATACTCCAGCATGGACTGTTAAGAGTGGCAATGTTATTCTCCTATAACAGTATGTCCTATTATGTTTTTGTCATATTGTTTATTTTTTTATATTTAATATTCCTTTTTCTGTCTTTATAACACACACACACACACACACACACACACACACACACACACACACACACACACACACTTTAAAACAAATATAATGTAATGCAATGCAAATTTGCAAAAATGCTAAATTTATGTATTATATGGTGTCAGTTTTCTTTCCAAACATCAGTTACATAAAGTTTTTAATGTTACATAGTTCATAACTTATTAAAAGATAATTTGAATATAAAACTAATAAAATTAAGTTCCAAAGACTTCCCCACTTAAAAAAATATTTAAAATATAATAATAATAATAATAATAATAATAATAATAATTATTATTATTATTATTATTATTATTATTATTATTATTATTATTTAGGCTGTGTATAATTTTTTATGCCCTTAAAGAGCTTTTTAATGTTATTTTAATTATTAGATCGCTAAGATCATTTTACAAAGGTCTGTCTTATTTTACCTTAGATTAAATTCAACTCTGTAACTTGCCTACAACTTTATTTAAGAGTTATAGGTTTCCTCCTTGTACTCCAGACATGCAGATTAGGCTAATTGGCATTCCCAAATTCCCCCCTAGTGTGTGTATGTGCCCTGCGATGGATTGGGACCCTGTCCAGGGTGTACTCTGTCTCATGCCATAAGTTTCCTGGAATAGGCTCCATTTAAATCCTTTTGTCCCCCCAATCATGATTCCAAACACAATATTTCATAAACTAAAAACAAATGTTTGGAGTGTTTTGTTAATTAATATAAAAATAAAGATTGAAATCTACCATACCCTTTGTTATGACACTTTCTTCTCCTATCACTTGTCCTTGAGATGCCTCTACAGCTTGAGTCAAGTCCATCTGTGCCTAATTAAATTCATTACTTTATTTATTTCTCTTCTACAGGGTAGCAGGGAAGGGGGGGATGGAAAGGGGGTTGGCGATAATCCCCAAATACTTTGGGCACAAGGCAGGGTACACTCTGGACAGGGCGCACACACACACACACACACACACACACACACACACACACACACACACACACACACACACACACACACACAATATTAGAAGCGTTATGAAGTCTTTACAGAGCATAAGCAGCAGACACATCTCATCATTTACTGTTTAAAGGAGATTAATGCATTTTTTGGATGCCTTCAGCATTTCTTTACAATGTAGAAAGAAATAAAAATCAGAAACGATCAAAGAGTTAGAAAGTGACCCCAAACTTTTGAACGGTAGTGTATATACTGTATATATACAAATTCAAATCCTATACATTGTACATTGGTACTGTACATTTCTGTCACTTGCTTGTTAAAATGCTGGCCTTTTGACAATGACATTAAAAACTGAAAAACATGATGCAAAAATGATTGTGTTCTATCAAGAATTAATGATTGTTTAAAATATTTGGGCTCTCTTAGAGTGGGCAAATTGTCAGAACCTGTCATTGTTTATTATAGTAGCTAAGTAAAGATTAATTCTAATTGTTTTGCTTGGTCATTTAGCATGGACAGACTGGAAGACTTTTGGTGTAGCATTCCAGAAAGTCTTTAATTAAAGTTATTGCTCTGACCAGCAATAATTTACATGGTTTCCAAGACTGCCATCAAAGTACTCTGCTCAATCAATTTGCTTAAGTGAATTGCTTAAGAACTTATAATTCTGTGGTATATATTTAAGCACTTTATATAAAGTGTATATTCATACTTTCCACATTGTTCCACATTTTGTAATGTTACAACCTGGATCTGGGATGGCTTTCACTGGGATTATAAACATGTATCATGAATCTTCACTTAATTAATGCATTAATATAACTTAATATAATCTTTTGTGAATTTACAAAATAATTTTAATTGAATGATTATTTATGCCTGGTGTACCAAATTAGGTCGGCAAATTTTATATCATCAAATAACATCATTGAATTCAATTGTCATTTTCCATAACCTCACAAATTTTACATTGTCAAATCTGCAGAATTTAAACCAACAAAGTAAGTTTATTTTAAAACGGGTAGTGGAGGTTATCTTTAATTTAAAATACTGTATATGTTTTTAAATTGTTATTAAACACAACAGAGTGACTCTAGGAGACTGTGGCAGGGACTAAGGACAATTACGGACTATAAAACACCAACAGCCGGTATGACGAACGCGGATGTGACCCTGGCAGACAAGCTGAACACTTTCTATGCTCGCTTCGAGGCTGCAGCTATAGACGCTAGAGATGCTAATGCTAACGGTGCCAACAGCTGCAGACAGAAAGAGACTGCCAGCACCGGAAACGCGTTCATCATCTCCGAGCATGACGTGAGGAGAGCCTTCAAGAGAGTGAACACCAGGAAAGCAGCAGGACCAGACGGCATCTCAGGTCATATTTTTAGAGCCTGCGCAGACCAGTGCAGACCAGCACCTGTGTTTACAGAGATATTCAACATCTCTCTATCTCAGACGTTGATCCCCACAGGCTTCAAAGAGTCCATCATTGTTCCTGTCCCGAAGAAACCTCATCCTGCTTCCCCCAACGATTATCGCCCTGTAGCCCTCACCTCAGTAGTGATGAAGTGCTTTGAGCGCCTGGTCAGAGACCTCATCATTTCTTCACTACCGGACTCACTGGACCCACTACAGTTTGCATACCACCCGAACCGTTCCACGGACATTTCTCATCTCCTCCACACATCACTTACTCACCTGGACACTAGGAAAGGGTATTATGTTAAAATGCTCTTTATCGACTACAGCTCTGCATTTAATACTATAATTCCCTCCACACTCACCACCAAGCTGGAGCACCTGGGACTCAGCTCATCTATGTGTCAGTAGATCTCCAATTTTCTGACTGGCAGACCACAGGCAGTAAGGATGGGCGGACATGTCTCAGCCTCCATCACTCTTAGCACTGTAGTCCCCCAGAGTTGTGCTCTGAGCCCCCTGCTGTACTCTTTGTACACCCACGACTGCGTGGCCACTACCAACTCCACCGCCATCATCGAGTTTGCTGACGACACTGTTGTGGTGGGCCTGATCATAAACAATGATGAGACGGCCTACCTAGAGGTAATTGGAAATTTGGAGAACTGGTGCCAGTGGAACAATCTCTTCCTGAACGTCAGCAAGACAAAGGAGCTGATAGTGGACTTAAGTACAAAGCAGGAGAGGAACTACCAGACCCCCTGCCATCAACATGAGCCCAGTGGAGAGAGTGGACAGCTTATGATACCTCAGTGTTTACATCGCGCAGGACCTGTCATGGTCTTGTCACATCAACACCGTGGTGAAAAAGGCCCGACAGCATCTCTACCACCTTAGATGCTTGAGAGACTTCAGACTGCCCTCGAAAGTGCTCAGAATTTTCTACTCTTGTACCATAGAGAGCATCCTGACGGGAAACATCACGACCTGGTTTGGAAACAGCACCATGCAGGACAGACGAGCTCTACAGAGGGTGGTGCTATCAGCTGAGCACACCATCCGCACCAAGCTCCCTGACCTGCACTCGATCTACAGCAAGCGGTGCTGGACCAAAGCCAGGAAGATCGTAAAAGGACCTCGGCCACTGCTCAGATGTGTAATAAGATAAAAATGTAAGTCGCTCTGTATAAGAGCGTCTGCCAAATGCCTAAATGTAAATGTAAATGTAAACAATGGACTGTTTTCCATGTTAGGGTCTGGGAAGTGATTCCGCTCTCTGAAGGCCAACACAGAGAGACTAAGGAGGAGCTTCTTCCCGCAGGCGATAGGGTCTCTCAATCACACCACCATACAGGACTAATAACATATTTTAAACTCCCAACATTGACTGGACAATGATGGACAATCATGGACACATTCATACACACTTGCACTACATATTTATACATCTGGACCCTTATTTCTACAGTTTAATAGTTAAATTAATTTTTCTTTAATATTTCTTTTTATTCATATTTATTCCTTACGTATAAGTTTTTTTTTTTAAGGTCACTAGCGGTCGTATAAGCATTTCACTGCATATCGTACTGTGTATCACTGTGTACGTGACAAATAAAATTTTAATTTGAAATGTTAATTAGGCTAGGCCATGTAAGTTGCTTGGTTACATTTTACTAAACTGGATTACCATTGGCATTTTTTTTTGCAGGTGCTAAATGTATTTTATGTATTCTTTACACAAATAAAGCTACTATATCTTCACTACAGCCATGTTGTAAAGATTAAAAAGATAGTCAGCTTAAAACCAAAATGACAACTGCATTTTTGCAGTTTTTTTTTTCAAAAGAAGTATTATATATTTTTTGCATGATTTATTTAAGTTGCAAGGGTGTTAAAAAGCAGAAATGCTAAATTATGTCAAACTTGTTTTAACTTATAAACAGTATTTGTGAATTTTATGTGATTTGGCAAAAATAAAAATAGAACTCCACCTCCTACTTTGTGATCCAATAGATGAATCAGTATGCAGTTGAGTTTGTGGTAATTCAATTCAATTCAATTCAATTTTATTTGTATAGCGCTTTTAGCAATTTTCATTGCTGCAAAGCAGCTTTACATAGTCAAAAGAATTATTTAAGTTTGTATGAAATGTGAATTTGTATGAATCAAAATGGTCAGTTTGTCCCTGGTGAGCAAGCCGAGGGCGACAGTGGCAAGGAAAAACTCCCTGAGATGGTAATAGGAAGAAACCTTGAGAGGAACCAGACTCAACAGGGAACCCATCCTCATTTGGGTGAAACAGAAAGCAGTAAATGATCTGCATTTATACAGTGTGTAGGGTGGGAGGCAGTTCAGCTATAATAGCTGATGTTAATTGATGTTAATATGGAGTCCAGGTAGTTATTGAAGACCCAGGTAGACTTGTAAGAAGTTCCAGTCATGAACTATCGAACTGTCAAGTCCCCAGAGAAACAGTTGCCAACACCAGTCAAGGCCAGAACCATTTTCTAGGTAGAGAGAATCATTCCCAGACACCAGACGCATCCCAGAGAGAACTTAAGTTAAGTTTAGCCTTTATTTGTCAGGCTGCTGTTGTCTGCTGTTTTTCCCTGGTCTTGTCTGTCAAGTATGGTTAAATAAAAGGGTATATAAAATTTAATTAATTAATTAATAAAAAAAAAAAGGCTGTGAATGATGATAGCATAGCTACACATATGCATTGTCATGTGTTATCTGTGTTACTGACAGGCCAAAAAAAAAAAAAAAAAAAGGAAATTCCTTCCCCGCCGTGCTCAAGAGTCGCGATTGTCGGCCACCCAGTCTCGACCGGGTCTGACTCTTGCAAGGCGTGAAACACACAAGGAGAGTGTTTTTAAGCCGGGCACCCCCTAGTAAAGATTGGGGTGCGTCGCGCCGCGCTTCGCAATCCGCCTCAAAAGAGCTCAGACTGGCATATTGTCTTCTTCACAAAGAAGCCCTGAGGTTCATGTGCCCAGGACCATGGGGGTGGCCCCCCAATGAAGAGAGGCACACAAAATTCCTTTCGAGAATAAAGTATTCTCCTTGGCACCCCCAGGAGGTCGGTGTTTTTGCTCCGCCACCACTGGTGTTTCGGGCAACACCAGTCTCCAATAAAGTGTTAAATCTTCGTTTTTTTCCTGCCATGTTTCAGGATGCCAAACATCTAACATCGCCCCCCTGTTTCACCAAGCCGCCGAGACTTTTGCTCCTTTCTGAGAAACTGGCAGCATGGAAGCTACTGCCAAGTATATCTCCTTGGGTACTAAGCACTGTAGAGAGAAACTACAGGATGCAGTTCTCACATCACCCTCCATGTTTCAACGGCATGGTCTCCACTTCCGTGAAACCGGAAAGTGCGCATCTGCTGACAGAAGTTGCTGGGGAATATCGCCATGGAACATGTTCCCCTACCAGACATTGAGTCAGGCTACTACAGTCGGTATTTCTTGGTTCCCAAGAGGTACGGGGGCTGCGTCCAATTTTTTTTTTCCGCGGGCTGTTCCGCTATCTAAAATAAATAAATACAGCTTCAAAATGTTGACTGTCAAAGTGATTGCTCTCAAATCCTACCAAGCGATTGATTTGGGACAATCGATTGAAGGACGCTTACTTCATATAGAAATATTGCCACAACACAGGAGGTTCCTAAGGTCGCTTTTGGGGGCGAAGCTTACCAGTATTGGGTCCTTCCATTTGGTCTAGCACTCTCACCCGCACATATACGAAATGCATGGATGTAGTTCTGGCTCTTACGACTCCAGGGCATCCGGATTTGAATTACATAGACGACTGGCTGGCCCAGTCTCAGTAGCTAGCACTTTGACATCAGCATGTTGTCCTAGCTCATCTTTGTTTCCGAGGATTGAGACCCAATGCTACGAAAAGCATGCTTTTTCCTCTTCAGAGCACAATATATTGGGTGTCACATGGGATTCGATCGTAAGCAGGCACAGCTGTCTCCCACTCGTGTCGAATCCATTCTCAACACCCCCAAGGAAATCAAGCTAGACCAGAAAGTGACCATCACTTTCAGAGATCTTAGCTCTTATGGCAGCTGTATCCATGGTGACACCTTTGGGCCTTCTGCACATGAGAGCATTTCAGTTGTGGCTAAGACCCAGGGGATTTCACATTTTAGGGCCAATCCCCAATAAAGGTTACGCGCTTGGTGCTTCGTACCCTTCCTATGTGGTTCAGACCCCGGTTTCTGACTTTGGGTCCCACTCTAAGTTCGTCTTGTCGTCGCAGATGCTAACAACAGATGCTTCCCTCACGGGCTGGGGGGCGGCCTTAGATGACTGTCCAGCCCAAGGAAGCTGGAGAGGACATCTTCTTGCACCGGCACATCAATTACCTCGAAATGATGGCTGTATATTTTGCCTAAAGCACTTTCTCCAGCACTTGAGACGCTACCATGTCCTAGTGCGGGTGGACAACACTATGGCAGTCTCATATATTAATCGGGCGGACTGTGCTTGCGCCGCTAAATAGCTAGCGCACCAGGTTCCTGTCCCTCAGGGCGATTTACATTCCGGGGCATATAAATGTGGGAGCAGTTGTACTGTCCAGTCAATCTCTGACACACAGGGAATGGAAACCCCACCCCAAAGTAGTCAGTCAATCTGGGAGAGATTTCAGGTAGAAGAGGTGGACCTCTTTACCTCGCAAGATCAGCAAATGTCCCCTTTACTACTTTCTGACTCTTCCAGGTCCCCTGGGTCTGGACGCCTTGGCCTGTACATGGCCCAGGTTACGCCTTTATGCGCTTTTCCTGATAGCTCTGCTCCCGGGAGTCTTGGCGAGGGTCCATCAACAGTGTTTGCGCCTCTTATTGATAGCACCCTGTTGGCCGACCAGAGTGTGGTTCTCGGATCTAGTATTCCTCTTCAACGGCTCACCATAGGTGATTCCAATGAGGTGGGATCTTCTGTCTCAGGCGCAGGGGACGATATTTCATCCCCAGGCCGAGCTTTGAAACCTTCACGTTCGGTCTCTGAACGGGACCAACTAAGTCAGGCTGGTCTTCCAGCTAGCGTAATTAAGACTATTCTAAGTGCTAGGGCTCCCTCCCCTAAAAGAGCTTATGCCCTCAAATGGAATGTATTTGAAAGTTGGTGCATGACGAAGCAGGTAGACCCAGTCCACTGCCAGAATGTTTCAGTGCTGGAGTTTCTGCAGGAAAAGTTGTCCTCGGGCTTGTGCCCTAGTACCCTTAGGACGTACGTAACTGCTATTTCAGCCTGCCATGTCCTGATTGGTGGGGTTACTGTGACACGGTCCCTTTTGTGGGTTTTATCTATCGTGCTCGAAGAGCCAATTGACACCCGCTTTTTTTTTTACCACTAGAGTCAGTGCCTCAGGTTTATGATGTTTAAGATGTTTAAAAATTCCTTTTTCGCATATCCCAGCGTAACTGGGGGCAAAGCGCAGGGTCAGCCATGAGCAGCGCCCCTGTAGCAGTTAGGGTTAAGGGCCTCACTTAAGGGCCCAACAGTGGCAACCTGGTGGAGCTGGGGATAGAACCGCCGATCTTCCGGTCGGTAACTCAGTTAATTAGCCCTCTGAGCCACCACTGCCCCTAAAAAGTACTTACTTAAAAGTAACCCGAGACATTCACAAAACATCCAATTCCTCTAATGACCTATTTCACAGAACGCATTTCTAAGGCCAACTGACACAGACCTGTACATTATTAATGCTGGGATAACTGCAATGGCAGTAACAAAGTGTAAACATTCCTTTTCTGGCCTTCAACATTCTCCAAAAATCTTAAGAACACACTTATTCCACTCACAGCAGCTGCATTTTGCTTTACTGATAATTTACATCTACATTTAGGCATTTGCCAGACGCTCTTATCCAGAGCGACTTACAAAAAGTGCTTTAAAGTAAACATCATTGGATACATACTTACACTGGGTTAACTAGGTTAATAACTAAGTGCCATTAGTCCAACACAACTGGGAAGAGGGTTTTTTTTTTTTATTTAATAACAGAAAGAAGTGCGACAGAAAGAAGTGTTGTAATTGGATTTTCATGACTTGTTAAGAAATGCAACCATTTTATGCCATAATTCCGAAATTGAAGCTTAAGGTTCGTAAAAGACAGATTTGTGGTGGCTATAAAATGTAATATTTTGTTATAAAAAAAGGTTTGTCAGAAACATAACTTAACTAGATATAATAGCGTTGTGGCACTGACACGGAGGCAGAAGGTTTAGCGGTGCTCAAAGTGTGGTTTATCAACAATTTTCTTAAATTTTCCTTAAGATCCTGCAGGCATACACACACACACGCACACACAATTCAATTCAATTCAATTCAATTTTATTTGTATAGCGCTTTTAGCAGTTTTCATTGCCGCAAAGCAGCTTTACATAGTCAAAAGAATTATTTAAGTTTGTATGAAATGTGAATTTGTATGAATCAAAATGGTCAGTTTGTCCCTGGTGAGCAAGCCGAGGGCGACAGTGGCAAGGAAAAACTCCCTGAGATGGTAATAGGAAGAAACCTTGAGAGGAACCAGACTCAACAGGGAACCCATCCTCATTTGGGTGAAACAGAAAGAGTAAATGATCTGCATTTATACAGTGAGTAGGGTGGGAGGCAGTTCAGCTATAATAGCTGATGTTAATTGATGTTAATATGGAGTCCAGGTAGTTATTGAAGACCCAGGTAGACTTGTAAGAAGTTCCAGTCATGAACTATCGAACTGTCAAGTCCCCAGAGAAACAGTTGCCAACACCAGTCAAGGCCAGAACCATTTTCTAGGTGGAGAGAATCATTCCCAGACACCAGACGCATCCCAGAGAGACACACGGGGCATCCATGTGACGAGATCTTCAGCCAGAAGCGGGGCACCAGGATGGGTCAGACAGGTCCGGAGGGCAGAGGGAGTCTGGATCACTGGCAGCTCAGGAACGACATGTGTAGCTCGACAGAGAGAGAGAGAAAGAGTGAAAGGGGGGGACAGGAGGAGAGAGGAAAAAGAAAGAGGGGGGGAAAGAGAAGAAGAGGAGAGATGGCAGTTAGGTATGGTCACAGTCACACAATGTATAATGTGAATGTATATTAACTGTAGAGTGCAAGCAGAGACTCCGGCAGGACTAACTATGACAGCATAACTAAAAGGGAGAGCCAGAAGGAAACACAAACATGAGGGCTTCCTGACATGTAAAGCAAACAATCACCTCACCGTCAGCAAACCTGAGTGATCAATGAGAGTGAGGAAGACAGCATCCAAACATACCAGTTCACCATAATACTCTACGTCCATGAGTCCCCCAGATCTGCTCCTTTACCTATGGCAAATCTATTTATAAAAATGCTTGGCTAAATAAATAGGTTTTTAGCCTGGACTTAAACACTGAGACTGTGTCTGAGTCCCGAACACTATTTGGAAGACTATTCCATAACTTTGGGGCTTTATAAGAAAAAGCTCTGCCCCCAGCTGTATTTTTCATAATACGCGGTACTGACAAGCAGCCTGCATCCTTTGATCGAAGTAGGCGTGGCGGATCGTAAGACACTAGCATTTCGCTCAGGTACTGCGGCGCGAGACCATTTAATGCTTTATATGTCAAGAGTAGTATTTTAAAATCAATGCGAAATTTCACAGGGAGCCAATGGAGTGAAGATAAGATAGGGGTGATGTGCTCATATCTTCTGGTTCTAGTGAGGACTCTCGCTGCTGCATTCTGGACTAGCTGAAGCTTATTTATGCATCTAGCTGAACAACCAGACAGTAAGGCATTACAATAGTCCAACCTAGAGGTGATAAAAGCATGAACTAGTTTTTCTGCGTCGTTTGGCGACAATAAATTTCTTATTCTGGCAATATTTCTGAGGTGAAAGAATGCTATCCTGGTAATATTATCTACATGTGCTTCAAATGAAAGGCTGGAATCAATAATCACACCAAGGTCTTTCACTGTTGCATTTGATGGAACAGAAAGGCCATCTAAAGTTACGGTGTGATCTAAAATTTTACTCCTAGCTGTATGCGGTCCTATGACTAGAACTTCTGTCTTATCCGGATTTAGCAGAAGGAAGTTAATTAGCATCCAATTTCTTATGTCCTGCACACATTGCTCAATTTTAGTAAGCTGTTTTTTCTCATCAGGTTTTGCTGAGACATATAACTGTGTATCGTCAGCATAACAATGAAAACTAATACCATGCTTACGGATTATGTTGCCCAGAGGAAGCATGTAAAGGGAAAAAAGCAGTGGACCTAAAACTGAACCCTGCGGAACGCCAAACTCCACTAGAGAACATGCAGAATAATCACCATTTAAGTCTACATACTGATAACGATGGGTCAGATAGGATCTGAGCCAGGAGAGGGCTGTACCCTTAATTCCCACTACATTTTCTAATCTGTGAAGAAGAATAGCGTGATCAACAGTGTCAAAAGCTGCACTGAGGTCAAGTAATACAAGCATAGTTACACAACCCTGATCAGAGGCCAATAGAATGTCATTTACTACTTTAACGAGCGCTGTCTCTGTACTGTGATGAGGCCTAAATCCTGACTGATACAGTTCATGTATGCCATTTCTATGTATATATGAGCATAGCTGCTCCGCTACTATCTTTTCCAGGATCTTAGAGATAAAGGGGAGGTTTGATATTGGTCTGTAACTGGACAGCTGACAGGGGTCGAGGTCAGGTTTCTTAATTATTGGTTTGATAACTGCTAATTTAAAAGATTTTGGAACATATCCAATGCTGAGTGAAGAATTAATTATTCTCAACAGGGGTTCTATTATTGCTGGTACTATCTGTTTAAGAAAATGTGTCGGTACAGGATCTAATATACAGGTTGATGAATTTGAAGAAGAGATGAGTGAAATTAGTTCATTCTCTTCAAGGGGAGTAAAGTATTCTAGGTTCTGGTCTGACATGGCTAGATTAACATCTGCATCAATTACATTGTTCGGTTTCAAAACCTCAATTTTATGCCTAATATTTACAATTTTATTATTAAAAAAGTTCATGAAGTCCTCACTATTGCATGATGTTGTTGTGGAGATTTCTGCAGTGGTCTTATTTCTGGTTAATTTGGCTACAGCATTAAATAAGAATCTAGGATTATTTTTGTTATTTTCTATAAGAGTGGAGAGATATGTTGATCTAGCTACACTAAGAGCTTTTCTATAGTTCAGGATGCTCTCCTTCCATGCTATTTGAAATACTAGTAATTTAGTTTGACGCCATTTACGTTCTAATTTCCGAGCGGTCTGTTTTAGAGTGCGCGTGTGATCGTTATACCAGGGAGCAAGTTTCTTATCTCTAATAATTTTTCTCTTAACTGGAGCTACATTATCTAGGGTATAGCGAAATGTCGACTCTAAATATTCAGTCGCCTGATCGAGTTCTGTGGGGTCAGACGGTGATCTAATCGTAGTTGGGAACTCTGGGAGATTACTGATAAAACTCTGTTTGGTAGTTGATGTGAATGTACGTTTTATACGGTAGCGCGGCGCTGTGTGTACATTATTATTATTATTATTATTATTATTATTATTATTGTGACACACACACACACAGTGAGAGGATTACGTAATCTTAAGGCGGGCTGTACACACACTACGTTCATAGCATAACTCCTCCCACACTCCAAACAGAGTTCAAATTCACGGCCAGCAACAAGACACAGAAAAAAGTGGCATGGCGGCATAATCTGACATGGCTGGTTTCCCATGTCCGCAATGTGAGACGACTAAGACAGCGCTACAGGGAGACAGAAAGGACAGCTGATCATCCTCGCAGTGTAACAACACATGCACAGGATCGGTACATCCGAACATCACACCTGCGTGACAGGTACAGGATGGCCACAACAACTGCCCGAGTCACACCAGGAACACACTATCCCTCCATCAGAGCTCAGATAATCCACAATAGGCAGTCCATGAGGAGGAGATGCACTGCAGTACTTCAAACAGCTGGTGGCCACACCAGATACTGACTGGTACTTTTGATTTTGAGCCTCCCTTCATTCAGGGACACATTGTGAAACATTTTTAGTTTATGTCTTATGGTGTTGACTCTTTTAGTGTTCATACAAATATTTACACATTAAGTTTACTGAAAATAAAAACAGTTGAAAGACAGAGGACGTTTCTTTTTTTGCTGAGTCTATATATATATATATATATATATATATATATATATATATATATATATATATATATATAGGCCGGTTTCTCATTTCGCTGTGTGTTACACACACACACACACAACAATCCACTATTTATCTGGCCTAGGTTTCATTTTCATTTGCTTTGTTAAAGTAATTAAAGTTATTTATAAAAAAGCAACAATTATGTTGGCATATACTATATTATACATTGTGTGTGTACGAGAGGGAATGAGTAAGTAAGTATACATGTCAACCCAAAACTCAGTTTCCATTTCCTTACATACTGTAACTAATAATTGCTTGGAGAAGAGCAAATTTCCCCTCTCCACTTCTCATTTAGCAAGTATTGGGTTTTTATTTAGATGGAAATTTGTGGTCCAGGTTTCTAGTCCCTGCAGAGGCTGCCATGATTAACTTGGTAATTAACTCTTTGATTTTATTTCCACCATGAGTTACCATTAATACAATTTACGATCCAAATTAAGTTATCCGAAAATTCTGTTAGTCCCTAAAGTATTCATTCATGGTATCATTTTAATTTAACCCCTAATTTATACGAAAGAGACAATGGTGGCCAAAATTATTCTGTATGTTTGTTTATTATTATTTACCCTCAGCGACAGTTTTACATTGAATTACATTTATATAAAAAAGTAAATTTAATCATTTTTAAAAACATTTCTTGATTGCATAACCTAGAAATAATATATTAGGTAATTAAAAATGATTGACTGCAAGTGGTGGAAATGATGCAAGAACCAAAGGCAGTGCAATGACTCATTTAAGTGGTTGCTGGTGGATCTCACACAGGGAACTCAATGTCAGTTGGAAGTCCCTTTGATGTAAAGCCCAACATGCAGTGAGAGCAGGCAGGTTTGCTAGTGCTAGCCAAAATAATTTCAGAGCAGAGTCATCGGACATGTTCAGAGAATATTAATCAGACATGTTCAGAGCAGGGTAGTTATCCAAAGTAGTCACAGTCTCAGGCAGTCCAAGCTCAGTTTAAGTAATATGCCGATATAGAGTACATGCAGGTTATCTTTAAATAAAATAGAAACATGTAATTGCAGGATTCCAGGGCAGATCAGGTTCAGATTCTAAAGTATCCAAACAGCAGTTAGACCTACACTCACTAAATTTCCTAGGAAGAGTAGAAAAAGGTAGCTAATCCAAAGTCAGACTGGATGGCGTACTTGGCTGCTTTATCACAACAGGTCGTTTCAGTATTGAAGAAACAAAGCTTGCTATTTGCTTCTCTTCCGTTCTTTTTTTATACTCAATTGCTTGGTGAGGTCATATACACATATGGATTTTCATATTCCTCCTATGCAGATGACATTTAACGCATCATTGTCTACCCTGTCTCAGACATACTGTATATAGTTCGGCAGACATCTAATTTTGGATGTACACTGTAAGCTCATCAGCTAAATTATGTCAGTAAAACTGCACTGTGTCACGAACTAACCGAGTGAAACAGAAGACTTAGCAGTTAGCCCGTGTAGCGTGGATGGTGAACCCAAACGCGGAAGTACAGTAGCGCGAGCAGGCAAGATAACCACGAGTAATATTCTTAGAACTCTCTCGGAGCGAGAGCAAGGATTTACACAATTGAACCTGCATTCTAAACACACACTTGTCAGAAAGAAAGATCGAAAATAGGTGAGTACTCACAGAATTAAAGCAAAGCGTCGGAAACAGCATGGGCAACTCAATGACTGAGTGATGTAATGCGCCATTTTGTCTCCTATTATGCTTCCTGAATCGCAAACGTACTACTACCGGGTCCTAGTGCCGGTCGCGATTTCTTCTTTATACCCCTTAGGAAGAATTATTAATTAAACTATTAATATCCACAAATGCCACACAGGTGATCAGTCCCTGGTCATTTCAAGACTGGACTACTGCAAATTACTCCTGGCAGGTCTATCAAGATTCAAGATTCAAATAAATTTGGGAAATTGCTTATGCTCGGTTACAGGTGCTCACAGTTGTTACCTAAGAAAAGGTAATAAAGGTAATAAATAACAATGATAATAATCTTAAAAAAAAAAAAAAAAGTGCACTTTTTGTCCCCCTGTAACTAATTCAAGAATACAAGTGTACAACTTGCTTTTAATCTTCCTGCAGCTGCCAGGATCAGATTATAAACATTGATGCTTGCATATGACCTACCCAGGGCCCCAGTAATAGAAGGAGCTTTGTAATTCAGGGGTAAAATATGAAACATATGGATCAAGAAAATAAAGGGCATAGTGAGGCCACTTATGTTTTAGGGCCCAGAGTTCTGTGCTGCACCCTGCTACCCTAAATGGAGCATAGAGCTGAAGCCAAGCATATGTACTTGATTGAAACAGATATGGGCAAAGGAAGGGGCTGGAACCTGGCATAAGTATAGGGATGAAAAATTAGCATAAGGATAAAGCTAGGCATGAGGCCTGAACACAAGGATGAGAAAAAATGGAAGTTTGCACAAGCCCTGGGCTGAAACTTGAGACATCACATTTTGTGTCTTTGGAGAATACTTGCTGCGAACACATCCTTCTCAAAGCCAGGCACCAACACCAGCACAGCACCCCTGAAGCCAAGCAGTGGACCCAGATTGACCTTGAAGCTCTAGCAAAAGCATGATATTTACAAAATCCCGAAGGGCATGCCATTATGATGTTTATAGGGCTGAAGTACATTACTGGAATAATGTCCTCAAATCTTGGTGAAGGTGCATTAAATAGTATCAGAAAGCATCGTTTTGCTAACAAGGCTATCATTAAGCGTCTCATGGCTATCAGGGGTATCTGTAGCATTTCATTGCTAACATTTCCAATTAATTTACTTTTATTTATATTTTAACAATGCTCTTTGTAACAAAGCAGCTTTACAGAATTAAAAAATATATAAATGAGTTTGAAAAGTGTGTGAGATATGTATAAATTAACATTATTATACTGTATATAAATCGTGTATAAATTAAAAATATAACTTGGTCCCTGAGGGTGCCGGTGGTGCGTGCCAGGTGGGGCCACAACATTTGAGTTTAATTCAGTGGATGTGAGGGTTGGGCAATGATGGAGATACTTGGAGGGGCATGATTGGGAGAAACAGCCTCCATAGTCTAACCCACGTGGTGTTTTGTTACTGGATTTCTGTGCTAGTCATTGATTGTCTCCAGCTGAGTAGTGCGGGTGATTTGGGAACGTCTAGGGAAAGTTCCTGTCTGGGATGCTGGAAAGGCTCTACTGGAAATGGGAGATGAAGGCCTCTTGGATAAGGTCCTCCTCCTTTTTCAGTCAGACAGGGAAGTAATTAAGGAGGATAGGGTATTTAGTTTGGTGGGCTAAGGATTGATGATGTCATCATCAGTCTGTGACCTGTAATGCTTGCTTGTTTGGTTTGCAAACTGTGAAATGTCAGGGATGAGGATTAGCTCATTGAAATCTGTGGATGTATCATCTACTCCAGGTAGGTAGCAAGTCATTACAAGTGAAGAAGTTTAGGTATCTCAGGGTCTTATTTACGAGTTATGAAACATTGGAGCGTGAGGTTGGCCTGAGAATCGGACCAGTGGTATTGTGCTCATTTACTGCACTGTTGTGAAGAGAAGAGAGTTCAGCCAAAACAAAAATTTTTCAATCTACCAGTTGATCTTTGTTCCAACCCACACCTTTGGCCATGAACGAAAGGACAATATTGCAAATACAAGTGGCCGAAATGAATTTTCTCAGTAGGGTAGCTGGATTTTCTCTTGAAAAAAATTATCAAAAGCTCAGTCATCCATGAGAAACTCAGCATAGAGCCACTGCGCCTTTGCGTAGAAAGTATTCAGTTGAGGTGCTTCAAGTAGGATGTTACCAGGACGCCTCCTTGGCACGTCCAGCTGGAAGGAGTGCACTGAGCAGTCAAAAGGACAATGTGGAGAGATTCTGTTTCCACACTGGCCTGGGAACGCCTCAGGATCCCCAAGTCAGAGTTAGCTGAGGTGGCTGGGGAAATGGAAGTTTGGGACTGCTGGAACTGCTTCCCCTGCAATTCGATTTTGGGTAAGCGGTTGAAGATAGATTTATGGATGAAAGAATAGGTGCCAGTGGCAAGGGAAAAACTTCCTGACATGACAATAGAAAGAAACCTCAGAAGGAACCAGAATCAATAGGGGACGCATCCTCATTTGGGTCTCATCAGATAGCAGGGATTTAATGCGGTCATAATGTGTGTAAGGAGGCTCTAAGTTCAGAAAACAGGAGATGTGTTCAAGCTAATATAAGTCAACTTTGTTGGAGGCTTAGGTAGAAGACTGTGGGGACTTTAGTCCTATTTAGTCCTTTCGACTATAGTCACAAGCCAACAGCATAAACTTAAAAAAAAAAAAAAAAAATTTAATCACAGTGACAGCATTAGGGTTGTGCATTTGCTGGCTTTACCGCTGAGTGGTGCTATATAAATACAGACTGATGCCTTAGGCCTTCTAGTTAATTCTCTCAAGGATTAATGAGCCACAGCTCCTACAGTATAGAGCTGCATGTAGTAGCAGATAAAATCAAGTGAAACATTGTAATTAAATGAATTCATAATCACAGTACTAAAATTACAGTACAAATTAAGAATTTAAATTTAATCTTATTAGGTTATAAAAAATTATTAAGAGTAGAGGGGAGGACTTTTAAGAGAATTAGGAGTTTCTAGAGCAGAGGACAAAGCGGTGGAAAGAAGAAATTTTCTCCAAACACTAAACATAAAAATAAACACTGCTCTTCTGTCCAATTTGTTTTATTTGTTCTTTTACTTTCTTCCATCGCTCTTGGATTGATGACTACATACCACCCAAAAGTGCAACTTAAATAGACTGTACTGCAACCATGTAAACTGGGAAAAGCTAAGCCATTTTGCTCCCATCCATCCATCTTCAACCACTTATCCAAGTGTGAAGATAATCTCTCTACCTAGTCCTTGGTCTGCCCCATGGACTTCTTCCAGCTGAAAAGAAGCTTTCTGGTGGCATCCTTACTAGATGCCAGAACCACCTCAACTGGTGGTAATCACTTCTACTCAAAGGAGCAGTGGCTCTACTCTGAGTTTCTTACGGATGACTGAGCTTCTCATCCTATCTGTAAGAGAATAGTCAGCTAGGCTTCTGAGAAAACCCATTTCAACTGCTTGTATTCGTGATCTTGTCCTTTTGGTCATGACTCAACACTCAGGACCATAGGTGAGGGTTGAAAAAGATCGACCGGTAGATTAAGAGCTTTGCCTTTTGGCTCAACTTTTTTTGCATCACAACAGTGCGGTAAAGTGACTGCAATACCGCCCTCGCTGCTCCGATTCTCAGAGCCACTCTTGCGTTCCAAATTTTCATTACTTGTGAACAATACTCTGAGATATTTAAAATAAGGACTCGCTCCCTACCTGGAGTAGACAATCCATTGGTTTCCTGCTAAGAACCATAGCCACGAATTTCGAGGTGCTGATCCTCATCCCTACTGTTTCACACTCAGCTGCAAACTGATACAGCAAGAACTGCAGGTCACAGACTGATAATGGTATTAGGACCACATCATCTGCAAAAAGCAGGAATGCAATCCTTAGCCCACCAAACTGGATCCCCTTTCCTCCACAGCTGTGCCTTGATATCCTGTGCATGTAAATCACAAATAGAATTCGTGACAGAGCACAGTTCTAGCGGAGGGCAGCACTCACTGGAAACAAGTCCGACTTGCTGCCAAGAATCCGAACACAGTAGTGATGGGTCATTTAATTTTATTTCTGGTTAAAAGAACGAAATGAATTAAATGACTCAAAAAAGATTCGTTCATTTTAAAGGACGAGAATCAAAGAACCGAGTCACTAAAATGATTCAAACTTCCCATCACTAGAACACAGCTCTGACTTTGGGCATAAAAGGATTAGATGGCCCTGAAAAGTGACCCCCTCAACCCAAACTCCTGCACTACCTCCCACAGAAAATCCTGGGAGACCCGATCATATGCCTTCTCCCAAATCCACAAAACACATGTAGACTGGATGGGCATGTTTCCAAGCTCCCTACAGGATTCCTGCAATAGTAAAAAGCTGGAGCCTTCAGCATTTACGGATCTCATCAATTCCTGGGGCTTTGCCACCCTGGAGTTGCTTGACTACCTCAATGACCTCACCCAGGGAGATCAACGTCGACCCCCTGTCATCCTCCAGATCTGTCTCTGCAACAGAGGGTGGATTAGTAGGGTTCAGGAGTTCCTTAAAGTGCTCTTTCCACCATCCAATTATCACCTCAGTCAAGGTCAGCAGTGTCCCTTGCTGTACACAGAGTGGTTCCCCGTTACTCCCTCCTAAGGTGCAGGATGGTTTTCCAGAAGCACCTTTTTGTCCAGGGATATCACAAGGTCTTGACCAGGTGATGAATCGCCAGGGATGAACAGCAGTTCGGTTTTACTCAGATTGAGCTTCAGCTGATGAGCTGCCATCCAGAATGATATGTCTGCCAGAGTGTCTCAGGGAGGAAAGGAGAGAATAAGTGGTGTGTCACCTGCATAACAATGATATGAAAATCCATGTGATGATATGACCTTACCAAGAGACTTGGTATAGAGGGAGAACAGAAGATGACTGGGTACTGGGCCCTGTTGGACACCAGTAGAGAGTATGTGTCGGGCAGATGTGGCTTCCAGAGCAAGCTTCTGCCTCTCGGGTTTGGTCCATTGAGGCCCTCTGCCTTCACTGCTACCCAAAGAGCAGCACTCCTCTCGCAAGGACAGGGGAGGATAGGTGTCAACGTTGCTCTTCCAGGCTGTGCCAGCAAGTGGCCCCGTGGCAGACCTGACCACCAGGCACTTGCTGATGGGCTCTTTGTCCATCAATCTGAAATGAATTACAAGTATAAATAAGATCAGTATGGTAAATAAATGTAAGAGCTTAAATATAGTACTACTGTGGAGAAATTAGTTGCTTCAAAAGTAGACACATTTTCAACATTTGGCTTTTTTAAATTAACTTTAAGATTTTTACCCTATTCCCTGCGATGAATTAGCACCCTGTCCAGGGTGTACACCGCCTCCTGGAATAGGCTCCAGGCCCACCGTGAACCCTAAATACAGGATAAAAAGCGTGATAGACGATGGAATAAAATTTTGCCTATAACAGAAACTTTGCATAAAGTAGCCTGTTTTCATAATTATACAATTTCTTTATATACAATCATTATGATTTTACTGAACATTCTATTATCATATATTCTATTTTCTTAAAGAGCCCATTTTAAAACCTTTACAGATCAACTAATTTCAGTCCTTGAATTGCTGCGTCATCTCTAGCAGTGGTGTCAACCATAAGTTGCAATTCACAAACGATGCAATTTCGTTATAGGATCATCTCCTCCACACATCACTCACTCACCTGGACTCTTTTGGAGAATTATGTTAAAGATGCTTTTCATCGACTACAGCTCAGCATTTAATACGATAATTCCCTCCACACTCATCACCAAGCTGGAGCACCTGGGACTCACCTCTGTGTCAGTGGATCTCTAACTTCCTAACTGGCAGACCACAGGCAGTAAGGATGGGCGGACATGTCTCAGCCTTTGTCAATCTCAGCACTGGAGCCCCCCAGGGTTGTGTTTTGAGCCCCCTGCTGTACTCTTTGTACACTTACGACTGCATGGCAACTACCAACTCCACCGCTGTCATCAAGTTTTGCCCAGCAGCGTCTCTACCACCTCAGACACTTGAGAGACTTCAGACTGCCCTCCAAGGTGCTCAGGAATTTTTACTCCTGCACCATAGAGAGCATCCTGACGGGAATCACGACCTGGTTTGGAAACAGCACCATGCAGGACAGACGAGCTCTACATAGGTTGGTGTGATCAGCTGAGCGCATCATCTGCATCGAGCTCCCTGACCTGCACTCAATCTACAGCAAGTGGTGCTAAACCAAGGCCAGGATGATTGTGAAAGACCTTAGCCATCCCAACAAAATCTTTTTCAACATTCAAAATTAACTGGACATTCATGGACACCATGGACAAATTCATGTATACTTACACATTTATGTTTTCACTTCCTGGACCATTGCACAAGACACTTTAATGAGTCACTTTAATAAGACACTTTTTTTCTACATTTTTACAAATTTATATTTTTTCTCTGTATTTTCTTATTTGTTAATTTTTTTTTTCTTTCGTATTTCTTTTTATTTATATTTATTTCTAATCTACAAGGTTTAATTTTCTTTTTAAGGTCACTGGTGGTTGTATAAGCATTTCACTGCATATCAAACTGTGTATGACTGTGTATGTGACAAATAAATTTAAAATTGAATTTGAAGATGAAAAGGTTATAGTCTTTGTACTTTTTACTGGCGAATATAGTCTTTGTACTTTCCCTCCTCAGAATTACTCTGATAAGTTTCCTAAATCACATTTAGTCTAGGACTCCCAGCTAGGACTTTTAAGGCTAAGATAGAAGCTCTCTAGGATAATTCTTACAAGCAAATACAGGCCTGATTATTCTTCTGTTTCTTAAGTTTTAGCATGTGTTTTACTAAAACTCTTTACACATCAGGGCCTGTATTCACAAAGCTTAGAAACTATAGAAACTATGCAGCGAGACTATGCTATGGAGACTACTCTTAAGCCTCTTAAAAGTCCTCCTCTCTACTCTTAACAATTTTTACCTTAGGAGCTGTAGGGCTAAGATTTTGTCCTAAAATTAAGGGGGAATTCTAATAAAATGTTATAAAAGATTTTTCTTAGAATTCTGTCACTAGAAGCCACTTTTATGCTTAAAAAGCTTTGTGAATACAGGCCCAGTAGTTTCTTCGAAATTCAAACTCTTCTATACACAGGGTAGTATTATCTGTTATCAATTTTCCATCATTCAGCACAGCAAGCCATTAAGGGGCTGTCCAGAGCCTTCATAACATTGTTGGAGGGTTTGGTTTTATTAGTAAATACATGAACATGCAGTTTATTAAAAAAAAAATTTAGTTCGTCTTTTACTACATACTAATCTTTGTTTTTTTTCATAAATCTCCTTAGGACTAATTAATTAGAAAACCTACATTCTCATCTGTCTTCACAGACAGCTGTGTATAATAAATTCAAACCTGCATCCATATATATAATTTACTGCTCAGCAATCACATCCAGAAAATTTAAAGAGTGAACAGTATGGTTCCAAAGATCTGAACGTTTAATCACTGAAAAGACCTATGTTCTGAAACAGATTTTTCTAATGCTAGAAATAAAGCAAATGCTAAAACAATAGATTTTCAGTTGTATATAATAATTTTTTGAGCCATTAGTTATAAATGATTAACAGTGCATGGTGGATTTTATATTTAAATAATAATTAAAAAAAACACAGTGATTGGATCTGGAATAAACTAAAAAAAAAAAAAAAACCTCCAAACACTATTTCTTTAAACAGATAATATAAATCAACCTTAAATGCAATGAAAGGTAAACATACTGTAGTTGTGTAGAAGAGAAGAAACAAGAGTGTATGATTGCTGGATTAGATGCAGAAGATGACTGCCAGAGAGTTTTTTTTTTTTTTTTTGCCTTGGTTTTAGACTCAACATTACGATCAATATTGGACTCTCAGGAAATGAAATGATCATATCAGGTTTCAGAAAATCTAACAAAAATTTTGTATTAAAAAAATAAATCATTCAATATATAAAAACAACACTGGCTGTGCCAACAGGCTAAAGCTAAATATATCCACATGTCAGGGTTATTGGGATATTGAGGAATCTCCTTTGATTTTTTTCCCCTCTCTGATATAAAGTGCATTGATTTAAAATAAGATCCATAATAAAATAAAAGTATAATACATATATTTGCTGTTTTTAGAGTTATGCTTATTCATAACCACATCACTCTTTAGAGGGCAGGGCTAAGTTTGCCTGAACTGTCCATTTTTCTAAGAAAAAAAAAGTTTTATTTTTGCTGCTCCATATAACAAATGGCAATAACATTAAAAACATTAATACCACCTAAGTTTCTAGTACCCCTTTTGCCACTGGGGTATCTCCACATTTAATCTTTGTATAGAAATGCATCTGTTGTACTGTATAGTTTATACTGTACTTTATAGTTCCCTTTCAAAAGCTACACTCGATGATGCATGGAAAAGCTATGGGAACGTCTTTTTGCGTTGCCGGTTGTGAAGCATGTGTGTTTCAAACACGCCAAATTTTGGCTTATACAACCTTGGTCAGGTAACGACATCTGTTGAAGTGCACCTGCAGGTTATAAATAGGAGTGAACCGGAAACATTCCTAAGAACTTTTTGTCTTCAGGACTGCTTTGTGTTTGAGTGTGTGTGTGAACAAGCAAAATTAAGAAAGTGTTGCCTCTGAGTGGCGCAGTGGTAAAGTGCTCGCCCTATTATCCGAGGAGCGCTGGTTTGAACCCTGGGTGATGCTGTTTTCCTCTTACAGCCGGAGGCACAGAGAGAGCTGATTGCTCTCTCAGGGGGGAGGGATGAGAGGTACTTGCGCTCTCACATTAATCACGGCTCTACAGCCAATCAAGATTCAAATAACTTTATTAATCCCAGAGGGAAATTGCTTATGCTCGGTTACAGGTGCTCACAGTTGTTAACTAAGTAAGGTAATAGAGAATAAAAGTAATAAATAATAATAATAATAATCTTTAAAAAAAAAGTTCCTAAAACTCAGTAAGTACCATCAGAATATGACTCAAGGCCACTTGTAAGTATTGCACAGTAATCTAGTATTGTTTACGTAATATTGTATTATTATATGTTATCTTGTATTAAATATTTTATTGGGAAGTAGTATTGCAGTAATCATATTATTAATATGGTAAGTGATAATGTCCTGTTGTGTAACAGTTAGTGAAAAATCCACATACATGTGTGTATGACTTACAGAGAAGAGTTGTAAATTTTTATGGCCGTTGGGAGAAAGGATTTCCTGTGGCGCTCTGTGGAACACTTGATAGTAATCAGTCTCTGGCTGAAACTGCTCCTCTGTTCAGCGAAGACACTATATAGCGGGTGAGAAGGATTGTTCAAAATGGATTGTACTTTGGATAGAATCCTCCTCTTCGCTACTACATCCACAGAGCCCATGCCTAGCACAGATCTGGCCTTTTTAATTGACTTGTCCAGTTTGTTCTTATCAGACACCTTAATGTTACCACCTCAATAGACCACAGCGTAAAAAATTACAATCAGGGGCGTCTGTGAGCTCGCACACGCCGAAGAAACGGCTAGCGCTGAGTGTGTTACTTCGCCCCTAACAGTGCGTGAGCACGCAGTTCAAAAAGATGACGTCATGCGGTTCGGAGGAAACACGGGATAGTCCTCGCCCTCCCGACTGAGTGGTAGTAGTAGCCTTAATGTGGGAGCCCCCTAGTGACGGGGAGAAATTGGCTACGACTAAATTAGGGAGAAAATCAGGAAAAAAATCCCCCGCCCCCCCAAAAAAAGAAAGTGTTTAACTCATTGACAGTAATAAAGCGCTCGAAATTAGACAATCTCCACGACGAGTTAACTCGTTCATGGAGTGAGACATACGTATTCATCCCGTGTTTTCGTGCCATCGACTTCGATTTATTTGAATATCGTTAATGTGGAAGCGCGGGGTTATACAATGATGCCACAGATAGAAGAGACGCTTGCGGGCTATCTCTCTCCTGGGACATTATTCTCCCTGAAAAATCAAACACTTCCTTTCAAGCCATGTAGACTTTCATCTTCTCTGGTGGGAAAAGCTTTTCAGCAGGTCAAGCTGGTGCTGCACTGAACACCATGGTGGTTTTGCAGGCTTACCTGCTAAAAGACTTGAGCACTGGCAGGGCTCTTGATGATAGGGCGTTCCTGGAACTACTATGGTTTCCGCGAAGAGGCACCTGTGGCTAAATCATACGGGCATCAAGGATAAGGATCGTGCGATCCTCCTTGATTCCCCCATCTCGTCTTCCGGCCTGTTTGGCGGCGCCGTTACCTTTGTCACCACTAGGTTTCGGGAGGTGAAATTATATAAACAAGCCTTCGAAAATTCATTCCCCGCCGTGCTCAGTAGTTGGGACTTTAGGCCACCCATTCCCGACCGGGTCTGACTTTCACGAGGCGTGAAGCACAAAAAGAGAGTGTTATGAGCTGGGCACTCCCTTGTAAAGACTGGGGTGCGGCGCGCCGCGCTTCACAAGTCCTTGTCTTTTTGACAAAGAAGTCCTGAGGCTCATTCGCGTAGAAATCCTTTCAAGAATGAAGTGTTTCCCCTGGCATCCCCAGGAGGTTGGTGTTCATGCTCTGCCACCACTGGTGTTTTGGGCAAAACCAGTCTCCAACGAAATGTTAGTTCTTTGGTCATTTCGTGCCATGTTTCAGGATGCCGAACATCTAACACCCCCCTGTCTAACCGAGCTGCCAAAACTTGTGCCCCTTTCGGCTAAACTGGCAGCGTGAAAGCTACTAAAGGTATATCTCTTTAGGTACTAAGCACTAAGTAGAGAGAGGCTACAGAATTCAATTTGCACATCGCCCTCCGCATTTCAACAGCGTGGGCTCCACTTCTGTGAAATCAGAAAGGGCGCACCTGCTGTCTCTAGATTTACAGACGTTGCTGGGAAAAGGGGCCATAAAACATGTTCCCCTACCAGACAGAAAGTCAGGCTACCACAGTCGGTATTTCTTGGGTTCCAAGAAAAACGGGGGGCTGAGTTCAATCTTAGATCTTCGCGGGCTGAACCGCTATCTAAAAAAGTACAGGTTCAAAATGTTGACTGTCAAAGTGATTGTTTCTCTAATCCAACCAAAGGATTGGTTTTTAACAATCGATCTGAACGACGCATATTTTCATATAGAAATATTGCCACAACATAGGAGGTTCCTGAGGTTCGCTTTTGGGGGTGAAGCTTACCAGTATCGGGTCCTTCCATTTGGTCTAGCTCCCTCACCCCACACATACACAAAATGCATAGATGCAGTTCTGGCTCCCTTACGACTCTAGGCCATCCTTATTTTGAATTACATAGACAACTGTCTGATTCTGACTCAGTCTCTCAGGAGCTAGCGCTTTGACATCGGGATATCGTCCTAGCTCTTCTCCGGTCCTTAGGATTGAGACTCAATGCCACAAAAAGCGTGCTCTTTCTTTTTCAGAGGACAACATATTTGGGTGTCACTTGGGATTCGACCAGGGGCTTCGTACCCTTTCCATGTGGTTCAGAACCCGGTTTCTGACTTTGGGTCCCACTTTAGGTCTGTCTTGTCGTCGCAAGTTGGGGAATGGAAACTCCACCGAAGACTCCGAAGTAGTCAGTCAGTCCACTAGAAGAACTTATGCCCTCAAATGGAGTGTATTTGAAAGTTGGTGTATAAGAAAAAGTGTAGACCCAGTCCACTGCCGAATTGTTTCAGTGCTGGAGTTACTGCAAGAAAAGTTGTCCTCTGTCTTATGCCCTAGTACTCCCAGAACATACATAGCCGCTATTTCGACTTGTCATGTTCTGACCGACAGGGTTTCTGTGGTAAAGCACCCTTTAGTTGCCCGTTTTATTCGTGGAGCTAAACGGTTAAGGCTGCCCACTAGAGCGATGGTCTTTTCTTGGGACTTGGCTATTTTGCTTGAAGGTCTGATTGACACCCCTTTCTAACCACTAAGAGTCAGCGCTCGCCAGGCTTCTGACTCTCAAAATGTTTTTTCTTATGGCCATTACTTCTTTGAAGAAAATTGAAGATTTGCAGGCTATTGCCCTAGCCTACGAGGCGCATGGTCACACTTCGCTTTTATGAATCAGGGCTTATTCGACCAGGGGGATTGCCTCATCTATTGTGCTGGCAAGAGTCTCCCCTTTAAGCAAGTGTGTAATGCGGCAGGTTGGTCCTCTCCGCACACATTTGTTAGATTGTATAGTTTGGATGTTTATCCTACTCCGGGCTCACAGGTCCTTGAGTCAGCCTCCCAGAGCTAGGTCTGAGACCCCCTTGGCTATTGTGCACACACGCAACACAACCCTGGGGGCCCAGAGACTTAACCCATAGCGTTTCCATGCAGCATCGAGTGTAGCTTTTGAAAGAGAACATCTCGGGTTACTTTGCTGCAACCCTGTTCCCTGAAAAAGCAGGGACGATATGTTGCGCTCCAATGCCGAACTGCTTGCGTGACTGGACGTTCTTTCAGACAAAATTGATTTAAGGAATGTTTCCGGTTAACTCCTATTTATGACCTGTAGGTGCACTTCATCAGATGACGTCACCTGACTGAGGTTATATAAGCCAAAATTTGCCGTGTTTGATACACACATGCTTCACAACCGGCAACACAAAAAGATGTTATCATAGCGTTTCCACGCATCATCTCGTTTTTGCTTTTTCAGGGAACAGGGTTACAGCAAAGTAGCCTGAGATGTTTCCTATATACATTTTCATCTTATGTTTAAAAAACATACAACTAACTTACACAACATTTAATTTAATTTAATATTTAATTTCAGAATTTTACATTAGCAAAGTTGTCCAATCAGCCACATGCATTGTGTGTGTATATACACACACACACACACACACACACACACACACACACACACACTCATATATATCTTGCTGGCGAATATTACAGTTCATTTTTATCACTTTGCAACCTTGTTTTTCGGGAGAGAAATCAGTAAGAGCTAAACCATGCAGCAATTGTTCAATCTACCTTTTTAATAAAATTGACATGATACAACTCAGTGGTTGTATAGTTACTGGGCTTTTGCAGTGTGTAGTTTTTGGGTTTTACTCGTTCTGAGAATGTGAATAGCCCTAGCCAGGAACTTGCAGTTAGAGCATGGAACAATGAGGAGAACTCGATCTGCAGGCTGGAACTCATAGGGCTGAGCTGACTGGTCATAGCATTTGCTCTTTTTCACTTCTGTTTTATCTATGTGCTCTCAGGTACACCAAGATGTGGACCTTACCCTGGGGCAGGATCAATTGCAAGTGTTCGTCTGATTGTATCTGCCCCCCCAGTGAGATACTTTAGAAGTAATTTGGTGGCAGCATAGCAACTGGAGACACCACATTGAGCCAAGATCTCTTCTTTCAGATGCTCATCTGTAAATAAGAAATAAGTCCCGCTATGAAGAGAAATAAGGATCACGCTCCACTCCCGCTGCAGCGATCCTCCATGCTCAGCTATCCTCTAAAACATTTGCAGGTACACCTCGTAGTCAAAGTGAGGTAAACGTTTGGTAAGCAGGTGCTATGCTTCTCTGCAGAGAATGGCTGGAGATGTTGAGATCCCTGGTCCCCAAAGAATTGGTGAGATCCCTGGTCATGCCACAAGGTAAAATCAATATCATGATGCATCTGGCACACTCTCACTCCCTCGGCAATGTGTGCAAAACAGAGTGGAGAACACTAAGCACCAGTTTCACTGGCCAGGACTCCAGCTAAAACTTTAGCCAGCACGGCCCTGAGTGCCAAAATACTGCACAGAGCCAGCTCCCACCCTACTCATTCCATTGCATATCAGCATGCTGTTTCAGTGCATTGGACAGGGACTCTACAGTGGAAGTGAACAACTAAGGACACCAACACTTGCATCACCCGCTAGTTCCTCTCACTGCAGAATCACTTATCAATCCTGCACAGGGATGGTGCACAAAATGGCAATGCAGACAACCTGTCCATACAGAGAATTTTCTGTGCACTAATTTATTTTACTGATTTATATGATTCAATAACTGAAACTCCCAGCTGCCATCAAGTGCTGATGTACATTATGCACCACATTCTGATCACAACTGTAACTTTTCTATTAATTTCATTAGTTAAGAAAAAACTTTGAAGCTTCATTATCAATTTGAAACCATATTCAATGTTGTTCTCAAGACATGGTTAGCTCCACTAGCATGTTATCTTAACATCTCAGCAGAGTAATACTGCTTGTAAAACATCGAAAGTAAAGTTTAGGACACGATGAAGAGATTAGCATCAGCTCTTATCTCATGGGATGCTTTAGGGAAAGCTCACTTTGTTTACACAGAGGCTGTTTCAGATAATTGCAAAGTTCTGCTCTGTTGAAACACATTTAGCCCCTAGTTATGGCAGTCACACATGTTACTCGGGCTATGTAAAGGGGATTTGCGTCTTAAAGGAAGCTTTGTCTTACTTTAAATGTCTTTAGCAGTTCTGTGGATGCATGGTTTATGGTTTACAGCGTATTTGTTATTTACAGTTGTTGGCTTGTTGCTAGCACAGTCACAGTCATGTTAAAAATTAGTACCCTTCTTTCGATTTTATGATTTGTAAAAAACATAATAATCATAGCTTTCCAATATCCCCCCATTATTTAAAAATAAATGAAGCCAAAAAGAAATATATATATATATATATATATATATATATATATATATATACATACATACACACACAACAAAAATATAAACGCAACACCTTTGTTTTTGCTCCGATTTAAAGATCTAAAATTCATTCCAGATACACAATATTACCACTTCTCTCAAACATTGTTCACAAATCAGTCTAAATGTGTGATAGTGAGCACTTCTGCTTTGCTGAGATAATCCATCCCACCTCACAGGTGTGCCAAATCAAGATGCTGATCTGACATCATGAGTAGTGCACAGGTGTACCTTATACTGCCCACAATAAAAGGCTACCCTGGAATGTGCAGTTTTGTCTCACAGCAAAATGCCACAGATGCCACAAGCATTGAGGGAGCATGCAATTGGCATGCTGACAGCAGGAATGTCAACCAGATCTGTTGCTCGTGCATTGAATGTTCATTTCTCCACCATAAGCCGTCTCCAAAGGCGTTTCAGAGAATATGGCAGTACATCCAACCGGTCTTACAACCGCAGACCACGTGTAACCACACCAGCCCAGGACCTCCACATCCAGCAGGTTCACCTCCAAGATCATCTGAGACCAGCCACTCAGACAGCTGCTGAAACAATTGGTTTGCATAACCAAACAATTTCTGCACAAACTGTCAGAAACCGTTTCAGGGAAGCTCAACTGTCGTCCTCATCAGGGTCTTGACTTGACTCCAGCTCGTCGCCGTAACAGACTTGAGTGGGCAAATGCTCACATTCGATGGCGTCTGGCACGTTGGAGAGGTGTTCTCTTCACGGATGAATCTCGGTTTACATTGTTCAGGGCAGATGGCAGATAGCATGTGTGGCGTCGTGTGGGTGAGCGCTTTGCTGATGTCAATGTTATTGATCGAGTGGCCCATGGTGGTGGTGGGGTTATGGTATGGGCAGGCATCTGTTATGGACGAAGAACACAGGTACATTTTATTGATGGCATTTTGAATGCACAGAGATACCGTGATGAGATCCTGAGGCCCATTGTTGTGCCATACATCCATGAACATCACCTCATGTTTCAGCAAGATAATGCACGGCCCCATGTTGCAAGAATCTGTACACAGTTCTTGGAAGCTGAAAATGTCCCAGTTCTTGCATGGCCAGCATACTCACCGGACATGTCACCTGTTGAGCATGTTTGGGATGTGCTTGACCGACGTATACGACAGCGTGTACCAGTTTCCACTAATATCCAACAACTTCGCACAGCCATTGAAGAGGAGTGGACCAACATTCCACAGGCCACAATTGACAATCTGATAAACTCTATGCGAAGAAGATGTGTTGCACTGCATGAGGCAAATGGTGGTCACACCAGATACTGACCGGTTCTGAGTCCCCAGACCCCCAGTAAAGCAAAAAACTGCACATTCCAGGGTGGCCTTTTATTGTGGGCAGTATAAGGTACACCTGTGCACTACTCATGATGTCAGATCAGCATCTTGATGTGGCACACCTGTGAGGTGGGATGGATTATCTTAGCAAAGCAGAAGTGCTTACTATCACACATTTAGACTGATTTGTGAACAATGTTTGAGAGAAATGGTAATATTGTGTATCTGGAATGAATTTTAGATCTTTAGGTCCATCTCATGAAAAATCGGAAGAAACAAAGGTGTTGCGTTTATATTTTTGTTGAGTGTGTGTAATATATATATATGGGCAGTCCTTAGTACACTCCATGATTCAATAGCTTGTAGATCCATCCTTAGCAGAAATAACTTTAAATAATCATTTTCTGTATTTCTGTATGAATTTAACAGTCTCTCACATTACTGTGGAGGAATTTTGGGCATATGCTCATGCACAACTGTCTCAAGGTTCCACCACAGGATTTCAGTTAGGACTTTGACTAGGCCATTCCAAAACCATGATCATTATATTTTTTAGCCATTCTGATGTTAATTTCCTGGTGTGCTTTGGATAATTGTTCTGTTGCATGACCCAATTTTAACCAAGCTTTAGCTGTTGGACAGATGGCTACATATTTGCCTCTAAAATATTTTGGTATACAGAGGAGTTCATATTGACTGCAAGGTGCCTGTAGTTTTTACCAACAACGGCACTGGACATTAAGGCCCCTCTTCTTTCCCAATTTTCCAAAGGATTCTTTTCCAGTCTTGCTGTTTGTTTAGATACAGTTTTGCAAACCTTAGATGTGCATGTACTTTTTAGATAGAAAAGGTGTCTCATGGCAACACTTCCAAGCAAACCCTTGTTTTTCAGTCTTCTTCTTATTGCGCTATCATGGACTAAATTGTGAGACCTGTAGGGTCTGAGATGTAGGTCTTGTTTTTTTTTTTGTGTGTGTTTTTTTTTTTTTTTTGCAGAATCCTGGAAAGATTGGTAACTGTCTTAAAAGCTTTCCACTTGGCACTATGACATATGAAAACTTTCATACTCTACAATGTTAAACTCCAAATACTAATAATAAGTACAAAAAATAACAACAAAAAATTGTAAAAAGAACACACTATAACACAACACACTATAATTTGCATCCTACTTTGTGGCTTACAGTATGCTAAACAGTGACGGCACATGCTTTCTTAGGAGCAGTGCTGCTTCTCGCTGAAAGTAAGAGTAGCTTAGTAAGCTTCATAAACAACTTTTATGGCCTACTCCAAGGTAGGAATATTTTACATTCTAAATTAAGTTTGAGCGTGATTTCTAGGGAGTGGTTTTAAGATACTTAGTAAATACAGACCCTGGAGAAGCTTAGTCAACATCCCAAACTCATTGTGTTCCTCAAACCATTCTTGTGTCAGGGTACATTATCCTGCATAAAGAGTCCAGTACCATCAGGAAATACTGTTTTTATGAAGTTGTGTACTTGGTCAGCAACAATGTTTAGATAGATTGTATGCATCAAAGTAACATCCAGATGAATCTCAGGACACATGTTTTCCCAGCAGAGCAAAGCACCACACTGACTTCCTGGCTTGCCTTTCTCCCAAAGTGCATCCTGGGCCCATATTAACTAAGCGTCTCAGAATCACTCATAGTAATTGCGCTCAGATTTAATTTAGGACTGAAACTTTTCCTAGCTCAGTGTAGGACATACTGTAAAAGGTCTTTAGGAAGCTTTCTACTCTTTTTTAGGACTTCACCAAGGAAAGTGTGTGATGTCAATTTTTACAAATCTGAGAGTCGCAAAGTAGGCTGCACGTTATAGTAAGTGTTGTAGTTTTGATAGGTTTTTGTTTTTTTAAACATTGCAAAAGAGAAATAGTGAAATCAGCAGCAGTTTCGTGAAAGCTTTTTGCACCTAGACAAAACCTATTGATGCATAACAACAGCAACAAAACTTATAGATGCATAAATCAACTGCATGACATTATCTTAATCAGACTGCCTCGATCACAATAAGCCCCAATAATAGATGTGTGTAGGACTGTCATAATCCGATGACAAAATTACTTTGAAAAGAATGTGAAACTGGAGAAAGGATAAGAGCACTTTGCTTGAGGAGGAGGAAGTTAAATGTAAAGTAATAAAATGTTATATTCTGCTCTACTCATACCTCCAAATATAAAACGTGAGTGGAGGCAATTTGTAAAAGCATTAATTCCAGCTGTTAGTTTGCCGCACATTCTATATCCCTGAGGAGAGTGAAAAACAGGGGTATGCCATCTTAATGAAGTGATGAAGTGCTGCTCATAAAATAATCTTTTGTACGAATTGTTTTGCACACTCAAATAATTGAATATAAATACATAAAATGTATATACAAAAACAATTATTTTAATGTCTGTGCCATGACTCCATCAATGCAGCTTGTTTTTTGTTGATTTCATGCTGCGTGGTGGGGTAATGTATAAGTCTGTGCATGATCTGTGGTGCTGTAAGAGCAGAGTTTATTTATTATTTCTAACACTGTCGGCTGTGTCACTGTTTCAAACCTGCACCTTTGCTGTTACTAAAAAAACTTACAGTATCAGTCACCTACGGAAAGAGCACACGGTATGTTCGTTAATGTTCCAGTCACATACTGGGCATAAGAAAAAAACATTTGTATCTGAACATATATTTTATGCACCTTGTGTCAGTTAATGTTATTAAAATGCCTCTGCTCCATGCGCATCTTTGCCTAAATGCCATTTTCTTGCTACTCCTAACCAGTTTGGACACCTCCGGAGCTCTTCTACAGTTTGCTGGAGATAGGAGTGATCTCCTATTTTAAGACTTGCTTGATGGCTTTCACTCATGCTCCTGAAAGTAGGATTAAAATGGCATTACTCTGTAATTTTTTGCCCACTTACATAGGAGCAATTTCTTACTCTGAGACATTTAGTCAATCCAGGCCTGGTGCCATTTCTTTGCCAGGTAAGCAATGCACACGCACCGTTCAATCATTAGACATTTCTACGGTGGCCCTACGGTGTGCTTTTTCCTGTTTGTGCGCAACAATTTTTCCGTGTGAGAACTCTCTTTCTCCCGTATTTTGCAAGCTTAAAGCTAATGAACTATGGGAGTGAGGTCAAAACGAACTGAACACAGAACCTTTCCGGATATCAGCTCCAGGACTCAACATGATGTAATATACTGTACAGTAAATTACAGGATAACGTGATAACGTTATAATTTTTACTTAATTTTCAACTGGACACACTTACCAGGTAATGTTTAATATATAAAATGGTCAACAGCATTCTGTGAAGGAAGGAAGCATAAGACAAACAGGATAAAACAGAGATTTTTATTTTACACCAGCAGCAACTTACAAATAAAGTCTCAATTTGAAAAAATTTACAAAACATAAAACACCACAAATAAGTATTAATCATAGATTAAAAAAATATATACACCAACAGAAACGTTTTGTACTTTATAACTGTTCGTTATGACTTTTAAATATGACCGTTAGAGACGGTTGGTCAGGGAACTCCTGAAGTCAGATGCAGACAGGACACTTTCACTCACAAACCCCTGTGAAAAAATACAGAGATAGATTCAATTAAAATTCATGATACTTAATTTATCAAATGAACAATATTTATACTTTCCTCCTCTCGCTTCACAACTCATGAGAACAGACCGAAACCAGAACCGAACCGCAGATTAAGCACGCGCATATAACCGTCGGTATTTTAAGTGTGATTAAAAATACAAGAAATAGCTTAAACCAAAATAACGTGACTAAACATCGCTAAACAGCAGGTGACATTTATGTTCAGTATTTGGTTTCTATTTAGAAAGACGGGAATTAATTCCTGCTTACCTTTTCCACACGCCCGCCAAACGTTTGTCTTCTCAACACGCTGTGTTCTCTTCTCGCGATGTCTTCTCGCGAGATTTCCGGTTTTGCTATTTCCGGTTTTCATAGTGACAAGATCTCTTTGGTTTATCTCAACATGATTAAATTTAATACATGTTAAGTTGTTGAATTTCATGTAAATACAACATAATTCATTCATGTTCATCTTGGAAACATGAAATTATGTACAAAACACATATTACATTTTAGTACATGTAACAGGTAGCCATGTTCATTTTTTTGAGTGTAAGGTAAAACCACCAACTATTTCACTGACCATTGAGTTGCTTGATTGGTCAGCCATCTCACCTGACCTGATGTTTCATGGGAAAGATGAGCTGAAATCTAAGATAAATTTAGTGTGATTTGAAAACATAACCAGGGTTAACAGCCTAATGCAATGGATTACATAAAACAAACTATTTAAAACATGTAGGCTTATGAACAGTAGCAACTTATATCCATGTACTGTGAATGGAATGTTCAAGAATAAGAGTATCATAAAGTGCCAAATAATTAAAATACACATGTAAACAATGAGTGTGACATACATTGAAATACAGTTTATCTAAAAAAAATTAGAATATCATGCAAGTGTTTAAATTTTAAAATTTTAAAATTGTGTTCTATGTCATCCACATAGAAAGAAAAAAAAAACACAAGGGGAAAATTATACATTCACAAGAGAAACAAATTATACACTTACAAGGGAAAAATCATATACTCACAAGGGATATTCATATACTCACAAGGGAAAAACAATATATTTACATGGGGAAAATAATAAATTTACAAGGGAAAAATAATATACGTACACAGGAAAAAGTACACATTTACAAAAGAAAAATCATATACTCAGAAGGAAAAAATAATACAATCACAAGGGAAAAATATTACACCACAAGGGGAAAAAAAACATGCTCCAGAAAGGCAAAGCATCCCTCCCGTGTGCGAGAACTATGTAGCAAGCTAAATGCTAAAGCTAATGCGCAAGGCACTATGGGATTTTGAGGCCAACACGGACAAAATGAACACTCAATCAAGCCGTGGCGCTAAATACCCCAACCCCCTGCCATGGATTTTTTATTGCTTATTTTATAATTTAATTTGTTGGGTGTAATTTGTGATGTGTAAATCATAAACCTACCAATTAATTTCCTATATAATGTTTGATAGAGATTATGTAGGGGGACAATCCGGGAGCGGGGGGCATTTTAGCGCATAACACCGGTAAGGTTCCGTCTTCAGTTACGTTTTGACCTCACTCCCATAGTCCTTTGCGCATTAGCATTTAGCTTGCAAAATACCTGAGAAAGAGATTTCTCACACGGAAAGAAGTATATAGTTTCGCACAAAGGGGAAAAAAGCACACATTTTCAAGGGAAAAAAGCACACTTTTTTAAGGGAAAAAAGCACACATAGGAAAAAACATACACATATACGGGAAAGATGATTTGTCAAAGTACATTTCTGCATTGTAAATAATTTTTTGATTGATCATAGGAAAGATCAATATTTTAACATACTGGATTTTTTCATGCGCTGTAAACCATAATTTATTATTATTAGAATCACCCAGTTGTCGAACAAAAATACGCACTAATATTTCATTATAAATCATCATAAATCAACAAACACATTTAAACACATATCTGTACAATTATAAGCCACTAGAAATGTCAGATTTCTCAAATTTTACACCATTTTGTTTGATTGGTCTATGTGATTTTGTCATGCCCCACATTCTGGTCTGCTAACTACTAAATGCCGCAGTAAGTGGTTAAAGGACACAAAATTTAAATATTTTTATGCTCCTATTGTTCTCAACAAAAGCATTTAAATTATTTATATTGCATTTTCATTGCATTATTATTTTGGGGGTAAGTGCGCATTTGAGGAACTAGCTGATGTAATCAGTGACGTTACAATCATCATGTTGTCATTGTTTAGTGGATGTAACAGCTGTAACTACTGTAAATTAAGTTTTTACTTTTATTTTACATATTTCATAATTTTCATCATATTGTGTTTATAGTTTGATGTCTACCTATCATAGTGAAATATTAATAAATATAAACAAATTTATATTTATTTAAAAAATGTGGAATTTTCTTCCCAAAAATTGTATGTGTGAATGTGTATTTGTAAAATGTATGTAATAAACAGCACACAATCACCTTTGAGGTACTTTGCCTACTAAAGGTCAATGTGGTAATTAAGTGCAAACATTAGTAAAAAAAAAAAAAATCATTACTTCTTTCATGACAGGGTGGATATGTGCATGCCCTAGTGAAAAAAAAACCCTTAAAAATACTTTTGTGTATTACAAATATATTAAATACATCTTCTGTAGTACATTTGCAATATACTAACAAAAATTGTACCATCAGTATATATATATATATATATATATATATATATATATATATATATATATTAGTGCTGTCAATCGATAAAAAAAAAATTAACTAATTAATCGCACAATTTTTTGCAATTAATCGCGATTAATCACAATTAAAAGACTGAAACTTTTTGGTTATGTAAATGTAAATAATTAATGTAATTGTATGTCAATAATGTATGTCAAGACAATGAAACTATTTAAATTCAAATATGATTGTTTATTGGAATTTTTGTTTAACTTGTAACACAGATTTTCTCATGTAAACAACATACCTGCAATAAACCATGAATATTCTCCAAATTAACTGTTGGCTTGAAAGCCATATTTATTACAGAAATAAAAACACAGGTATGTGCCATTTGTGTCATTTAAATTTCAAAAAAATCAATGCAATTTACATTGGCGAGGCCCTGTAGAGATTGTTTCGTTGGGGTGTTTTGCTTTTAAATGATATGTCAAAGACGAATTACTTCTGTGGTATTTAAATTCGGCTTTGCAAAATGTACAGATTACTTTTGTTTTATCCACAGAACCATCCGGCAGAGTTTTATACTGAAACTTTCCGTCTAAAAGTCCTTCCTTGGTCTTATCCATACTTCTTTGCACGCTAAACACACGTCGGCCACAACAGGAAATAAAAAAAACTGCAACCGCGTTAATTGCGTAAAAATTTTTTAATGCGTTAAATATTTCAAATTAATCGCATGCGTTAACGCACTAATTTTGACAGCACTAATATATATATATATATATATATATATATATATATATATATATATATATATAAAAAGTATACTAACTTCATGCTTTTATCAGTTTTTGGAATTAAACATACTTCAAAAGAATTTTATTATAGTACACTTCCCAAAAATATGTTTTAGGAAAATATACTTTAAGTGAAAGGTCTGTGTAATTAAAAAAAAAAGTTTTAACTTTTATTTTTTCAATTTATTTTTGGCATATTTAAATAATATACAGTATATGTTTAAAGTAAGCACTGTAACAACTAATCGAACCCAGATCCTTAAGGTACAAGGCGACAGTGCTAACTGTAAAAAGTTTTTTTTTTAATTGGCTAAAAGTTTCTAGTACCTACAAGTTTACATATTGTATACTTTAAACATGATGTGAAAAGGCAGGTCATCAACAAGTGACTTGTGGCTGTTGAATAAATAAAGCAGAGAGGCAGGTTAATTAAAGACAGGTGGAGCTGATTAGGTGTGGTATGAAATGGAACAAACTATCTAGCAAGGGTGCACTGCAACTCAAAGAAAAAGGTAAATGCACAATAAAACCAGATATGAACCATGACAAAAATATAAACTAGCTGTGTCATTAAAAATTAAACTTGATTGTTATTAAAAGTTTCCATTGTGTGCCAAAAACCATCACCCACAATATTACTGTATACCATTAGCTTGCAATGGTGACACAAGGGATCACAGGCACAGAATGACATTCAGCTACTGGTAGGACAGTTACCGCTATGGTGTTTCTGCCAGCTCCATTTTATAAAATGTATTTCAGAATTTTCAAGTGAGGGACTAAGGAGGCTAAAGGATGCACTAATTTTTTAACCTTTTAAAGTGAAACTGGCACTTGGCTGCACTGTAAATAAGTTTTTCTAAATAACAGTGAACTGTTTTTTATATTCTGTTAATTAATTAGGTCAATAGACAGGTTTCTAAAATTACTTTATATTTATTACATACTATAAAATAAATAATTATCGGAATAGTTACAAATTACTTTAACTATAGGCGGAATGAACCATTTGCTTAGTCTGTTGATGCAAAAAAAAAATATATATATTATTCACATGGCTTGTCATTCATCTTTTGGTCATTCTTTACACTGATTTTGATTTCACCTATTTACATTCAGCTTGACTTCCTGCAGTTACAGTACAGGGTTGGTTTATAAAAAAAAATAAAAATCCAAAATTGGATGATCCCCCAGAGAACCATCAAATCCATCATCTTCAAATAAAAAGAACATTCACCACAACAAACCTGCCAAGAGGGGGCAACCCACCCAAACTCACAGACCGGGCAAGAAGGGGAAATAATCAGAGAGGCAGCACAGAGACACACATAGATATATATATACTGACTAGATGCTGGAACGATGCGTCAGCGCGGCCGCCATCTTGTGTCGGGGGAACCGCGTCTACTCTGCATTAGTTAACATTGGCAAAAAACTATCAACAATTAAAACTACCTTAATTTGCTTAATTTTCAAGCCGTTTGGTTTATTATAAATGTCAGACATATATTTATGATAGAACTTAGATTAATTTATTATTTTACTTATATCATAATAATTTGTTCTACAATGCACAAAACAATTACACGGATGCTGATAAAAACATGAATAATATAAAATTAAGTATATAAACTATAAATAAATAGATAAATAATAGAGCAAAATTTATATTAATAAAAGGCATGAGTTAAACAAACAAAGCGGGAAAAAAACAATTATGACTTCCTGACCAACAGACCTCAGAATGTTAGGATGGGGAACCTAACAACTAGGTGTAAGTTTATTATTCTTTCATTTCAATGAACTTAAAATTACCTATTGTTACTTACCTTAGCCTAGTCTACTGCACACAAAATGGCTACAATGGTGTGATATCAATACTTAAAAATTCATGTAAATAAAATCATTTGAATTGTACTGGTTTATTTTGTACATCAGCAAGCCTGCAATACAATGACCCAGCGTAAAATGGTTATATACTGTAACACAAAAACATGCGTACGTAGTGTGAAAACATCTTCCAGTATTTACACCATTAAATGATTAGGCTACAGTATATAACACAAGTCCGGCATCTTCAGAGTTGATCTAAATTCCGGTAAACTTTTGTGCTTTCTTCAGTTTTCCGACCGAAGATGGCGGCGATGTTGACGTATGCTTAGAGGCCCAAGGTGACATCTAGTCAGTATATATATATTTATGAGAGACACAAAGGTAACCCTGAAGGAGCTGCAGCATTCCAAAGCAGAGACTGGTGTACCTATGCATGGGATCACAATAAGCTGTACACTCCATAGAGCTGGGCTTTATGAAGAAGTGGCTAAAAAAAAAGACATTACTTAGTGTTAAAAATAAGAAGACATGTTTCGAGTTTGAAAACTAATTCAAGTCGAGGGAATAGATGGGGCTAAATACAGAGCACCATATGAACACATCCAACATGAAGGAGCTGGAGAAGTTTTGCCTTGAGAAATGGGCAAAAATCTGAGTGGCAAGATGTGGCAAGCTCATAAAGACTTATCCAAAGCGACTAGGCATGTAAATGAAATGATGCAAACCTTTAAACAATCCATTTTATTTCCAGGTTGTGAGGCAACAAACATGAAAAATGCTAATGGGGGTTAGTTGGATGAATTACAGGTACTGGCATGTGATTTTGGGGAGAATGCAAAGACACAAGACCGATTTATAAATAGATAGAAATAACATAGAGGCAAAATGCCCTTTTTTATTTTACATATGAATGGACAAATGAAATATAGGAACAGGATATGTATTATTTTGAGGATGCTTTCTTCAAGCAAACTTCAGTTATTTCCCTATTGAGGCTATTAAGCATGGATTTTATAATTAAAAAAAAACAAAAAACACAGTCAGCCAGCAGAGGTGCTTGTAAGTGGAGAACCCAGCTAAAGGCCTCTTACCAGCTACATGAAAGTGAAAAAAGTAACCCATGAAGCTGGGGTTCAGCAATCTTCCACCTGCAGAGCTTAAGCTGTGTTATTGTGAGCATCAGGAACATTAATGTGACTCATGCTCTAAACGACAGCAGGGTACAACACCTTGGACCTCTCCAAATCTGTCGTACAATGTAGGTGCAGCCCTCACAACATCCTTATAAAACAATTTCTGCCGCCAGCATTTCTGCTGGCATGACAAGTCCATTTGTTTTCTAGCCATATAAAAAAAATCAGGAGCAGCAGGGTATTCCACCACACAGGACATAAGAACACAGCTTAGTCAGTTTTCCCAGACAGTAGCAGAGGTACTGCTGATATTCAGAATTGATGATGTAATTATTTAAGTCATGATCTACCTTCAATCTTTCCAGATTTTTATACATTATAGGTGTATGAAGTAATACCCCAGACAGTTTCACTGAAAATGCTAAAATGGTTTTCTTATGTAAACAAATCTACCATTTTTTTCCTTTTAAGCAATTTGCTAACATTTAGTGTTTTTTTTTGGTTGTAACCTCAACCGTGTGTCGCTAGACACTGCAACTAGAAATTCAACCAGAAGAAAAAAAAAAAAAGAAAAAAAAAATGCATTATCTGGTAGCCAGTAACACATGATACAACAAATAATGTTTATCTTTATCTTTAATGTTTGAACCATAATTATGACCTGTTCACTTACTAATTTTTACTTTTTACTTTTCTGTCAGTTTGACAATTCTCTTTTGATCTTTCATGTTATCAAGCTGTTTCTACAGAGGTTGCTACTGGAAAGCACACAGTTGATTTTTATGTATCTGTATATGAAAGCATATGCATAAATGACATGGTTATCTTTTCCAGCCTGCCGTTTGCAGTTGCAAAACCTAGTACAGTGGAACTTTGAATTGCAAGTAACTTGGTCTGCAAGCATTTTGCAAGATGAGCCCAATATTTAAATGAATTTTAACTTGATAAAAAAGCGAGATCTTGCTATACAAGCAGTACGCATGCGCTTTGTTTGCCGAGCGTCACTTAATCACGCCATTCAAAGGTGGATTTGCTGGTGTGTTTTAGGTCATTGTCCTGCTGCAGCACCCAAGATCGCTTCAGCTTGAGTTGACGAACAGATGGCCGGACATTCTCCTTCAGGATTTTTTGGTACACAGTAGAATTCATGGTTTCATCTATCACAGCAAGCCTTCCAGGTCCTGAAGCAGCAAAACAACCCCAGACCATCACACTACCACCACCATATTTTACTGTTGGTATGATGTTCTTTTTCTGAAATGCTGTGTTACTTTTACGCCAGATGTAACGGGACACGCACCTTCCAAAAAGTTCAACTTTTGTCTTGTCGGTCCACAAGGTATTTTTCCAAAAGTCTTGGCAATCATTGAGATGTTTTTTAGCAAAATTGAGACGAGCCTTAATGTTCTTTTTGTTTAAAAGTGGTTTGCGCCTTGGAAATCTGCCATGCAGGCCGTTTTTGCCCAGTCTCTTTCTTATGGTGGTGTCGTGAACACTGACCTTATTTGAGGCAAGTGAGGCCTGCAGTTTGAAGGATTTATTTCTAATTTTCCTTCATATTTTGTATGAATATGGCACTAATCATTAATAATGGACTTATGTCAGCGTGATCTTTATAAGTTCCTTGTTTACTTAATACATGTCCTTGTTTACTTAATACATGTCCTTGTTTACTTAGTTCTCACATGATGTTTTTAACCTTGATTGTATTTTTCTTCCTTTGTTTTTCCTTTCTTGGCCTTGGGTCGATGTTTACATCGTAGTATAAAATGGATGTTTTGCCATTTATGTTCGGATTTCATTGCCCAGGCTGACTGATTGACGCATGCATGCAAATTAAACTATCTTCTCCAGCTGAAGCCTGGCTCTGAGTCTCCTGATTTCTTGATCATCTAATGCTCTGGTCAGATCCAGAAGATCTTATTTTTATTTACAACAATCCTGGCGCCCAACGTGGGGCAGCGATGGTCTCCGTCTGACGTCTGCGACGTGACGACTGATCCAGGCGACAACAATATCATCTGCCTGAGTTCTGACTCTAGTCCCTGGAGGTCCTGTGCATGACAGCACGGGTGAGTTCCATCCTGTAAAAAAACCCTTGTTGCTAGATGATTGTGGAGGAATCAGTAAAAGTTTAACGTGTAGTTTTCTCAGTACTGAATGAGTTAGCTTTAATATTGTTTGACAATATGGCAACGTGTTTTCAGGATCCTAAGTGTGACAGACGGCGGTCCTCACTAGTTTGTGAATCCCTGCCCTATGCTGATGATTCCTGTTTTGAGAAGGAATTGGGGCAGATGTTAGAAAAATTGTGTAGCAAGAAAAAGGTGAAGTTATGCAAATTTCTTGGTGTTAAAGATGAGGATAAATGGACTAGAGAGCAATGTTTTTCTGCTTTGGAAAGGTGTGTGCAGCGTAAAGACCTTGAAGCTGCAGTTCAAGTATTTAGGCAGTGGCATGCTCTTCTAATACAATCACATGCTGCAGAGCGGGATTGTGAGAAGCGTAAGAGTGACGAAAAGATCAGTAAACTTGCGCAGGAATGCGCTAAACATAAGAGTGCCGCTAAATCTGCTCGAGAAACATGTGAGCAGTCTCAGTGTTTAATTAACTCTCTCCAAACCAAACTCGAGGTTTTGGAAAAACAAGCAGGGAAGCTATCTCTGTCTAAATCAAAGCTGTTGTTTCCATCTCTCCCTAATCTTGGCTATGATATACAATTAAGAGAGCAGTCAAAGGTTGAGGCTTCAGACACTGTCTCAGATCCAGTACACATCGGCGTGGCTCCGATGGCTGTGAAAGAGTCTCGTTCTAAAAAAGATGAAGACTCAAAAGTAACAATCACATACAAGCCACTGAGTCCGGCTGAAGTTGATCGTATGGCAAAAGACTTTAAACATCCGAGAGAGATGGGCATGGGCCCTTTCTTAACGCAGATGCAGCGTAAAATTCAGTTGTATAATTTCCACCCTCTGGATGTGATTGCCATAAGTTCCCAGATTTTTCTGCCCTCTGAAGTAGATAAGTTAAGAGCTTATTATCAGGCTTGTGAGGACAAGCAGAAGCTTACTTCAGCAAAAGCTGTGCAAAAGTGTTCTGATGACCTTCTGATGATTATTCGTGATTTTGTGGACTGTAATGAATGCTGGCGTAAAGTTGTGGATTGTCAGCAGGCAAAAAATGAGTCTGTCCTTGAATACACTCAGCGCTATGCCCATGTGTTTATGTTGTATGGTGGGAATGGCTTGAGCTCTACAGACGAGGTGATGGCCAGCCGAATTCCCGTTGCGCAGTGGGCTGATGGCTTACGTGCTGAGTTACGCAAGGTGTTGCCGCTTCTGAAACCTGAGTGGCGGAAATCCACACTTAATGATCTTTCTGACAGTCTTTCAGCATATGAAAGAGATTCCAATGTGAAAACACATGTGTCTGCGTTGATGCAAGCTGCTGTTGATGTGGACACTGCTCAATCTGTTCCACGTGATGTTTGCCGCTATTGTCATAAGCCCGGACATTGGTACAAGGCTTGCCGGAAGCGAAAGGCAGACATGAAAAAGCAGAAATGTGCTTTTGACTCTGGAGGTTCTCAGCCTGACTTGAGGGGCGGAGCTCTTTCGCCTGACGTGGCAGGGCAGATCATTCAGATCTTGCAACGTGCTTCCCAGGCAACGTCACTTGGTTTGCCTCCTCCCCCTCCGCCTCAGTCTTTTTAGATATGAAAGCTGTGAGAGCCTATTTGCAGCCAGTTACCTATGAGCGAGATAACAGACTGTATGTTGTGATCACTGTTAATGGTGTGGAATGTAGCTTTTTAATTGACACAGGTGCACAAGTTTCTATAATTCCATTAGAGATGGCTAAGAAGCTGAGTCTTCATTTAACCAAATCAAACACTATCATTGCTGGTGTGACTGGGGAAAGCTGTCATACTTACATAACAGAGCCTGTCTGCTTATGTTTTGGCCCTAGGTCACTAGATGTCTCTCTAATGGTAGCAGAAATTAATACTTCCCCTATTTTGGGCATTGATGTTATCTCACGTTTACACATGCAATTGGATTTTGAAGCAGCTGAACCTAAACTCTCTGTTTTTACATCTCAGGTGATGGATCCCATGATTGCTAATCACCCTATTTGGGCTGAAGATAAGAACGATTGTGGTCTATTGGACATTGAACCAGTGCGGCTCACTGGAAAACCCCCACCTATGACCAAACAGTACCCTCTTTCACAGGAAGCTATTGAGGGGATTCGGCCTGTAATCACTGATTTGGCAAGCCGAGATATTTTGATTAAGGCACATAGCTCCTCTTCCTCTCCCTTGTGGCCTGTCAGGAAAGGCGGGGCCCAGAGAGATGCAACAGGAAATGCACCAAAAACTCTTTGGCGTCTGACAGTCGATTATCGTGTTGCCAATACATGCATTGATCGCATCCCACCTCGAGTAGCTGACCCTAGCACTGTTTTTGATGGAATCCCTATTTCACATACAGTGTTTTCAGTCATTGATATGGCTAATGGGTTTTGGTCTGTTCCTTTACACCCAGACAGCCAGCCATGGTTAGCTTTCTTTTTCGATGGTGATCAGTATTTGTGGTCGCGTCTGCCACAGGGTCTGCATAATAGCCCAACAATATATCATCAAGCATTAAGGCGTCACCTGTCAGAGCCAGAATGTCCAGTTAAGGAGTCTAGCCTGGTCCAATTTATTGATGACATTCTTTTAGCCTCACCTAATCATGAAGTGCACAACAGAGAGTTACTAGCGCTGCTAACACATCTTAGTGCACATGGTCATAAAGCTAACATTGCCAAAGCTCAACTAGCCGCCAATTCTGTACAGTTTCTAGGACAATCAGTAACAGCAGGACAGAGATCCATCCTCCCTAATCGGGTTGCAGCAGTACAAATGTTCACTGCTCCATCAACAGTGAAAGGGCTCCGCTCATTCATGGGTATGTGTAACTACTGTCGCCCCTGGATTGAGGATTATGCCCGAATAGCTCAGCCTCTATATGATTTGTTGAAAGGATCTCCAAATGAGACAGACAGTATTCAGTTTTCTGAGTCAGCTGAAACAGCATTTACAGACCTTAAAGCTGCTCTTACATCTGCACCTGCTTTAGGTTTTGCGCAACCTGAGCTGCCGTTCACCCAATATGTGCATGAGCATGCGGGGTTCATGACTGCATGTCTGATGCAGGATCATGGTGGCCAATTGCGTCCAGTCCAATACTATTCAGCTAAGTTGGATGTGAATGCTAGCGGTTTTGGTCCATGTCTTCGTGCTGTTCAAGCTACATTTTTAGCTGTTACTGCCTGTGCTCCGATAGTGTTGACGCAACATCTCACTGTACATTGTCCTCATGCTGTTCTCTCTTTGTTGTCCTCAGCTCGTGTGATCACAGTAACTGCTCAAAGATGGAGCAATTGGCTCAATACTCTCACAGCTCCTAACATCACCCTGAAAAGGGCAAAGATCACCAACCCCTCATCGTTAATGATGGCTGCAATGTCTGATTCCTTAGATGAGGGCGCGTGGGGTGATCATGACTGTGTGATGCTTTCACACTCACCACCTTCAAAAGTCTCTGAAATTCCTCTGGAAAATCCAGACATGGTTTTGTTTACTGACGGTTCAGCCCAGGTGCTGAATGGATGCAGACGGGCTGGATGGGCTGTGTGCTCATTACATGCTGTTATAGCTCAGGGTCGCCTTCCTGATCATCTCTCTGCACAAGTTGCGGAACTTGTTGCCCTGACTAATGCATGTGTTTTGGCTACAGGATGTTCAGCCACAGTCTACACTGACAGCCGTTATTGCTATGGCACAATACATGACTATGCGAGCATTTGGCGACGACGTGCCTTCCTAACAGCTTCAGGAACGCCAATCAAAAATGCTTCATATGTTTCTGACCTCTTGTCCGCCTGTGAGCTTCCAAAAAGTTTAGCAGTAGTCAAGGTCAAAGCACACTGTCCGAAAAACACTGATGAAAGCAGAGGAAATGCCCTGGCTGATACTGCGGCCAAAGCTGCATGCAGGCTGCCCGCTATCACAATCTCAGCCGTCAAAACCTCGAACTCTGCTGATGTGAAGGTTGAGTCACAACAACTTCGATCTTCCCTGATGGACATGTATGCTAATGCTCCTGCACTAGAAGTGTGGTCGTGGGTTGATAAAGGGGCAAGCCTAGACTCTGCTGGTGCTTGGACAAAGGGAGGTAAATATGTTGCCCCTGAGTCCTTGCTGCCATACTTGGCCCAACAAATTCACAGTTTAGGACACGTGGGTGTTCAGACAATGGTTCACAGATTTTCGTCTACGTGGTGGAACCCCAAGTTCCGTGCACACGCATCTGATGTAGTGAAACGCTGTGTTCTGTGTCAGGCTAACAACAGTGCAGCGGGAGTGCCAACTCCTGCAGCTCACACACCAGCGCCAGCAGGTCCGTTCAAACACCTGCAGGTCGACTACATCACCCTTCCTCCATGTCAAGGTAAGCGAGATGTGTTGGTGGTGGTTGACCAATTTTCTCGCTGGGTTGAAGCCTACCCAACTAAAACAGGCACAGCTTTGCACACTGCAAAATCACTGGTCAAGGACTTCTTCCCTCGCTGGGGAATTGCCGAATGTATTCATTCAGATCGTGGAACTCATTTCACTGGACAGGTTGTGCAGGAAGTCATGAAACTGTTAAACGTTCAGTGGAAGCTTCACTGCCCTTACAGGCCCCAGGCTTCTGGGCAGGTTGAACGTCAAAACCAGACACTAAAACTACGACTGTCCAAGCTCCATCAGAGTGGAGTGTCATGGGTAGATGCACTACCAGCTGTTCTGTGCAGCATTCGGTCATCTCCTACAAGGGGGATTGGTCTCAGCCCATATGAGATCATAACTGGTCGACCCATGGCGTTGCCAGGCACACTTGATTTAAGACAGGCAGATATTCATCTGACCTCTGATGCGCTGTTGAAGTATTGTGAAGAGCTCACTGATGCAGTCAGTGCTGCTCAACAGCGTGTTTCAATGGCATGGGCCTCACCTGAGAAGGGTGGCCATGCCATTGTACCAGGACAGTGGGTGATGATCAAAAATCACACTGCTGGACCATTGGAAGCGAAATGGAAAGGACCATTTCAAGTTCTCTTAGTAACCGATTCAGCAGTTTTATGTCAGGGGCGTAAGACCTGGACTCATGCTTCACACTGTAAAGTGGTGTTACCTCCTAAATAGGGGCAGTTTGGGTGGCTCTGGGAGAAGAGCTTTGAGAGGATCCGATGGTGTTTAGGCCGCGGGGGTCAAACTTGAAGTGAAGATTCCCTTTTCCCCAACATGCGGTTAGCGCTCCCTACTTCTCTCAGTGGACAGGACCCAAGTTAGGAAGGGAAAGATGGTCACCCTTTACAGTGGTCGTATGGTGGATCCTGAAACGTTGCCAGTTAATAAAAATTTCAACGTAGGGAAATAAAAAAAAAAAAAAAAAACATAGGGTTCAGAAGATTTCATTTAAATAACTCACAGAGGAAAAAAAAAAGAACGCACCATCTCTGTGTTTACTACCTGATTCTGGTATCTCTTGTGTGTGTGTGTGTGTGTGTGTGTATGTGTGGTGTTTTTTTTGCAGGAACAACCAAGCGAGGCATTCCGGAGGTTGGAGAAGCTGATACGAGATAACCACGAGTCTGCTACAGGATACATCGGGTTCCCGCTTTCTCCCAGCTGGCCACACAGCACGCCTCAGCGTCCTTCGACATCTATTCGTGCCGTGCTGAGACAAGATCCAGCTATCCTCGCTGTCATCGCCACCACATCTCAAGAAGCTAATTTTGTCGATTACACACATAGACCCTATCAAAATTGTGATTATAAAATAGTTACAATCACTGGGTTCACATTATACAATCACATTTATGCTGCCACTGGAGCTCGAGGTTATTTTATTAAGAATTTCAGAAAATTACCCTCTCCTATAGTCTGGGGGAGACATGTAAAGGCCATTACTTGTTCAGCATATGCCATAACTATAAATGCATGTCCTGTATTACATTGTCAAAACGTAAAAACATATCAGTTGCATTCTAAAATCAAGGTCAGAGTGTTTTTTAATAAGTATCAACAAAATCTAACATACATCAGTTATCCGTGGTATGCTAATAGTTTTGATTCCAATGCAGGGAGTGTAGCTGTTGGTAATGTTAATACATGGTGGGAAATTCTCAAATTGTACAATGGGGAAACTAACATTTGGGACACTTTCACTCAGATTCGCTCTTCTGATTATATTAAACTGTCGGGTAGATGTGTCAGGTGCTGATTTAGATAAGAGAAACACTTTCCATGCTTTGTTTACATTAACTCAGAACACACTGTACCCAGGCTGTGAAGTGTGCATTCCTCATCCAGTAAGTGTCTCTGCTGGCATTGCGTGGTCAGGACATGCCATTTCAGTCTGTGACACTTGTGCTTTATTGCATATTAATGTATCAGAATTCAACATAACTACTTGTCATAATGTAACTCAAGCAGTCGCCACTAAGTGTTGCTCTCCAGGGGTGGACGTCTGTAATCAGACTTATCTTCCCTCTCATAGTATAACTGACGTCATTACCTTGACTAAATTTCCATGGTGTGTTGAAAATCATGTAAAGGACTCTCCCTTTATGGGTGAAATCTCTGGGCCATTGTGCACTTTTATCGTCAAACTCAGTAAATTTCAGGTAAAAGATATTTCACACATTTCTCAGGTTCAACCTAAAGTTATAGCTCATTCTATACTTGATTGTGTTTCTAAACCTGGTCCATGGGTTAATTGGCTCTCAATTAATAAATTCTGTCGCGTTCCAGCTCCTTCTGGTACCTACTGGTTGTGCGGAAGTACCGCATATAGCGAATTACCTGCGAGATTCAATGGCCGATGTTCTTTAATTTATCTTCTTCCTGCCATGAGACCTCGACACTCGAATCCTAAGAACCAAGTTACGAGTAAGCCTAATTCTACTCCGCAGCATGTAATTTTAATACACCGGCTTCCTACAGATCGCTCAGAAATTTATTTAGATGTTCCTAGTTTTTGTGGACCAGTAAATTGCAAGGAAGTCGAATGCATTTGGTATAAGAACGGGAAAGTGCACACTGCCATAGAGAGGGGAGTTCAAAAGGTACCCCCAAATGCTAACCTTCATGACAATGGTACCTTAACACTCTTACCAACGAAACAGGGATATCAATCCTTTGCCGACTCAATCAACCAATCTGAAATTCCTATCTCTGTGACAGATAAGCTGCTGTCGGATATTGCTTTTTATTCTGAAGTTGATGCTATTTTTACATTTAGTAGTAATGAACAAAAGTGCCCAGTGAGTTATCAACTTCACACACGCTCCTATAAGGAAAACAGTCCTATCAAGGTTATATCATTTGCAGCTAATGACCCTCGTCCATGTGTTGAATATTTTACATGCAGTCAGACCTTCTGGAGTAGATCACTCGGTGCTCTTATTCCTAATTATGGTATTATGGTTAGTTTGGATCAGATCCGTATCCTATCTCATGAAATTGAGAAATTGGCTAATGACACTGCCCAAGCCCTAGGTGTGATATCTACCACACTACAATCACATCGCATGATGATTTAGCAAAATCGAGTTGCTTTAGATTACATCTTAGCACAACAGGGGGGTACCTGTGCAGTTGTAGGCCCTGAATGTTGTACAGATGTTTTTGACCCTACCTTAAACCTAACTCACTACATTAAAAACTTAGAGGAGTTACGTGATCGTGTTATACATATTGATCAAGTTAACAGTGATGGTCTAGGGGCCTGGCTAGGTTCCTGGTGGATATATGGCCGTGAAATCCTATTAGCTTTCATGGTTTTCCTTTTTATTCTTTTGTTGGCTTATGTGGCTATTCGTTGCTGTTGTTTGTGTGTCTCTAAAAGCGTAAAACACACTCAAATAGCAGAAACTACAATAATATTGACTCCTAGGCCTAATGCCTACATTTGACGTGACCTTTTCCTTACATTATGCTCGGTACGCGGGTTAGAAGTCTAAGTCCTATTCCGTTGTGGAATATGTAAACGAGTAATCGCCTGGCCAGTGGTTACGGATTGTAAGACATGTTTCAAAAGATTAAGCTTGCTGTTATGAATGCTTTTAGGGCATTCACAGGGGGGAATTGAAGGATTTATTTCTAATTTTCCTTCATATTTTGTATGAATATGGCACTAATCATTAATAATGGACTTATGTCAGCGTGATCTTTATAAGTTCCTTGTTTACTTAATACATGTCCTTGTTTACTTAATACATGTCCTTGTTTACTTAATAAGTGTCCTTGTTTACTTAGTTCTCACATGATGTTTTTAACCTTGATTGTATTTTTCTTCCTTTGTTTTTCCTTTCTTGGCCTTGGGTCGATGTTTACATCGTAGTATAAAATGGATGTTTTGCCATTTATGTTCGGATTTCATTGCCCAGGCTGACTGATTGACGCATGCATGCAAATTAAACTATCTTCTCCAGCTGAAGCCTGGCTCTGAGTCTCCTGATTTCTTGATCATCTAATGCTCTGGTCAGATCCAGAAGATCTTATTTTTATTTACAACAAGTTCTTTAGATGTTGTCCTGGGGTCTTTTGTGGCCTCTCGGATGAGTTGTCTCTGCGCTCTTGGGGTAATTTTGGTCGGCCGGCCACTCCTGGGAAGGTTCACCACTGTTCCATGTTTTTGCCATTTGTGGATAATGGCTCTCCCTGTGGTTCGCTGCAGTCCCAAAGCTTGCCATGATGTCTAGCTTTTGAGGTGCTTTTAGTCTACTTCTCTGTGTCAGGTAGCTCCTATTTAAGTGATTTCTTGATTGAAACAGGTGTGGCAGTAATCAGGCCTGGGGGTGACTACAGAAATTGAACTCAGGTGTGATAAACCACAGTTACGTTTTTTTTTTTAACAAGGGGGGCAATCACTTTTTCACACAGGGCCATGTAGATTTGGAGTTTTTTTTTCTCCCTTAATAACGTAAACCTTCATTTTGTAAAACTGCATTTTGTGTTCAATTATGTTATCTTTGACTAATAGTTAACGGTTTTTGATGAGCAGAAACATTTAAGTGTGACAAACATGCAAAAGAATAACAAAGCAGGAAGGGGGCAAATAGTTTTTCATACCACATATATATATATATATATATATATATATATATATATATATAAAACTATAGTACTGCAGAAAAAGTCTTTATTATCTTTCATACAAATTTTGTTCTATATGGTTATCATGTCTGTATTATTGTGTACAAAACTATTTCTATTTTCAACCGTACCTTAAAATTTACAAGACAGGCTGGGTTTCAAAAAACCTTTTGTATTCTCTTAGGTTTTGCTTAAAAAACAAAGGGGGTAAGTGTGACAAAGTTACCAGAAGAACTCAGGTTCTTTAGCATGCCCAGAAAAAACATAAACAGCTGTGTTACTTACAGTACTGTGCAAAAATCTTGGGAACACACAAAAAAATAAATCAGTAGTGTTGAATACAGATTTTTGCAAGACCTCTGGAGGTGTGCTCAATGTGTGATCAATAAGATTGTAATCTGGGAAATAAGGAGGCCGGGTCAGTGACCTTGGGCTCTTTTCCTGCTGCGTCCCCTGCATGGTCAGCTGTGGTGCATTGAATGTGGTGCATAGCATAAGCTGTGTTGTCTGCCACATATAATTTTCTTACATAAAATTCTATTACCATACCCCCTGGAATATTCTAACATTCCTCCCAATTTCTTTCTTTTTTTTTATTAAATATAATCTCCATTCCAGGGCATATATGTGAATATATGCAATTGTGAATATATCGGTAGAGGGATGCTGATTTCGGAACTGCCAGGCAGAAGGTCAAGAGGAGGACCAAAGAGGAGATTTATGGATGTCATGAGAGAGGACATGAAGTTAGTTGGTGTGAGAGAAGAGGATGCAGGGTTCAATGGAGACAGATGATTTACTGTGGCGACTCCTGAAAGGGAACAGCTAAAATACAAAGAAAGAAGGCATATATGTGAAATTCAATGCGTACAGTTTAGCCCCCTTTTTTCTCTAATGTTTATATTAATTCAAATTCACATAAAAACAAGAAACACCTACCGTGGTGTATGTACAGTACATTTTGGAAGCATTCAGTTTTGGAAGCGTTCAGTTTCACACTTTTCAATTCTGTCTGTTTTTATCAAATGCTTCTCAAGTTCATTTCTTATTTCCTATACTGTCTTTATTCCTTTTTTTAGTTATTTTTTTCTTAGGTTTTGTGTCATGCTGAGAAGTTGGAAAACTACAAATTAGCTCCTGCTTTTCCTATACCAAATTACCTTTTTTGAAAAGTGCACTGTGTAAATCCCCTACCAATGTAGAGAGCAAATACATTTTCTTTGTCTTATTGCTATAATTCAGAAATGTGTTGCTTAAAAAATGTGATTGCAGTAAATGTATAATTATTTCAGTTTCATTAAAAGAGAACATGTACCAGGCACACATAAAATGTTTATATTAATATATTTGTGTTGAGTCATTATGGTGCTAATTTTAGTGTTGGCACTGTATTGTTGATGAGGGGCATGATGCTGTTGTGTGGTCATATTAGCATGGTAGTTCAAGCTTTGAAACCTTATCTGTTTAAGCAGAATGCATGGCTGAACTAAACATCTTAAAGTGTTGCTACATGAATTCCATTCAAGATGATGAAGCCAGGGCTAATGTATACTGTCACCACTCTATGCAGTTTGTTGTGTGGTATTTTTGTTGATGTAGACTGTAGATGTAGATAGACTAGCATTAAATGAGATTCAACTAAAATAGATTTTGAACAACACTGTAGTTACATTAAAGAGCAGTTTGAAAGTTTACACAGGTTGAACACAGAATAGTTGAAAGATCAGGTTGTGTAATCATGCCAAAAGAAAAAAAAAATCATAGTAATTATAAATTGCAAACATATTTAGTGGTGATATATATCATTAAAGAAATTGGCATTGAGTTGATTACAATTTTTAGGCTGACATTTAAAAAATGACAAGAAAAGAAGAAATATTTTACTTCCTGGCTAACAGAGTTATGACCAATTAGCTCTTAAAGGTCAAAGCATAATTTAGCACTCTTTGCTGATGAATGGGGAGTGCCAGTTTGCACACTAATAATCAAGTGAGCAGTGAGCATAAAACTACTCTTGACTGATTGTTTATAAGAAGCTGCGTATAGTGACACAACTGTTGCAACATCTCTCATTACTGAGATTAAGTAGCGGACAAGCTTTTACTGTAAGTCTGCTGGGAGTGAAACAGCTCTGAGTATCCAGGTTATTGTACACATGTGCGTGCACACACAGACACACACACACGCACACACACAGTCAGTAGTGACAGGCCTTATTGGGCCACTAGGGAGCTCATTTATAGAATGAAGATAAAAACTCTAGAGAGTCTGACTGTTCACAGCAGACTAAAGGCCCAACTTTCTTTCTCTTTCTTACACACACACATACACAGAGACAACCAGCCCACTCATGAATACACACTTTAGTTTATATTGGATCTTGGCATGCACACACAAGACACTCTCTTTTGTTGCAAATTATGCTACATTAGTATTGTGCAATTTCATCATGGGTCAAATTACAGAGAATCTTGGCTCCCCTGACAAGAACATGAGCTCCCTTGAAAACCTTCCCTGAGATGTTAAGGGGATCGCTAAAAAATATTGACTTTTGTGTTATAGGTTATAAATGTTCCCTTTCAAAGGCTACACTCGATGCTGCGTGAAAACGCTATGGGGAACATCTTGTCATGTTGCCGGTTGTGAAGCATGTGTGTACCAAACATGCCAAATTTTTGGCTTTTATAACCTCGGTCAGGTGACGTCATCTGATAGGACGCACCTGCAGGTTATAAATAGGAGTGAACCGGAAACATTCCTCAGATTCTTGTCTTCACCTAGTAGAAAGCGTGTCGTGTCTAACCGAAATAAGTGTTTAACTCACCAATATTGGAAGATATTTTAACGAGATGTCCCTCCGTGTGTATAATCCATATCGGAGGGCGATCTCTACACTTTACTGCTTCGATTAAGTGCTACGCGCGCGCCTCGCATTCCTTGAGAAGCCTCGAGCTGAGAGACAGACTTAAAAACTACTTTCTTTCGCGTTCTCATTGGATCGGGAAATCCCTTTGTCCGCTCTCAAACGCGCCCTGGCGCTTCTTGTGAATGGGCAAGGATAAACATCCTCTCCTGCTTCCGCGGAGCTGGTAATAGCCTCTAAGCACTTAAAAATAAATAAAAACATAGACGGCAGGTTCTGTCGGGTGGCCGGGGGGCGGAGCCTCAACGACGCGCTCTCCCCTTTTTTTAGCAATCTCCACATGAGTTAACCCTTTCATGGAGTAAGCTGTATTCATCCCATGTTTTCTTGCCATCAACTTATTTATTTATTTAAATATAGTTGAGGTAGAAGCGCGGAGTTATATGATGACACCCAGATAGAAGAGACGCTTCCAGGCTATCTCTCTTCTGGGACATCATCCTTCCTGAACAGCTATTACTTCCTTTCAAGCTGTGTAGACTTTTTATCTTCCCTGGAGGGAAAAGCTTTTCAGGCAGCAGGGCAGGTTGGTGCTCCATTGCACACAATGGCGGTTTTGCATGCCTACCAGGCTGACCTGCTGAGAGACTTGAGTACTGGCGGGGCTCTGCAAGGTAAGGCATATGGGATTTACGCCGGGCCACAGACTTGTCTCTTCATGCAACAAAGCAGATGGCTCGTGCTATCGGCCGTTTTATGGCTGCTATGGTCTCCACTTGTGAAGAGCCACTTGTGGTTGAATCTCAGGGGCATCAAGGAGAAGGATCGTGTATTCCTCTTCAATGCCCCATCTCGCCTCCCGGCCTACTTGGCGATGTCGTTAACTCGGTTGCCACTAGGTTCATGAGGCGAAGTCATATAACAAGCCTTCGGAAAATTCCTTCCCCGCCTTGCTCAAGAGTCGGGACTGTCGGCCACCCAGTCTCGACCGGGTCTGACTGTTGCGAGGCGTGAAACACACAAGGAGAGTGTTTTTTGAGCTGGGCACCCCCTCGCAAGATTGGGGTGCATCACGCAATCCGCCTCAAAAGAGGTCAGACTGGTATATTGTCTTCACAAAGAAGCCCAGAGGTTCATGTGCCCAGGACCGTGGGGGGTGCCCCCCTCCCCCCCAATGGGGAAAGGCACGCAGAATTCCTTTTAAAGAATAAAGTGTTCTCCCTGGCACCCCAGGAGGTTGGTGTTCTTGCTCCGCCACCACTGGTGTTTCGGGCAACTCCAGTCTCCAATAAAATGTTAGTTCTTCGGGTTTTTCCTGCCATGTTTCAGGATGCCGAACATCTAACCACCCCCCCAGTTTAACCAAGCCGCTGAGCTTTGCCCCTTTCAGAGAAACTGGCAGCGTGGAAGCTACTGCCAAGTATATCTCCTTGGGTACTAAGCACTGTACAGAGAAACTACAGGATTCAGTTCTCACATCACCCTCCGCGTTTCAATGGCATGGTCTCCACTTCCATGAAACCGGAAAGTGCGCAAGCGGAACGGGGGGCTGCGTCCAATTTTTTTGATTTTGCGGGCTTTACCCCTATCTAAAAATGACTCAATAGAAATATTGCCACAACACAGGAGGTTTCTGAGGCTCGCTTTCGGAGGCGAAGCTAACCAGTATCGGGTCCTTCCATTTGGTCTAGCTTTTTCACCCGCACATACACAAAATACATGGATGTAGTTCTGGCTCTTACGACTCCAGAGCATCCGTATTGAATTACATGACTGGCTGGCCCAGTCCCAGTACCTAGCGCTTCGACATTAGCATGTCGTTCTAGCTAATCTTTGTTTCCGAGGATTGAGATCCAATGCCATGAAAGCATGCTCTTTCCTGTTTAGAGGACAACATTTTTGGGTGTCACATGCAATTTGAGCGTAATCGGGCACAGCTGTCTCCCGCTCGTGTCGAATCTATTCTCAACAGCGTCAAGGAAATCAAGCTAGACCAGAAAGTGACCATCACTTTCAGAGATCTTAGCTCTCATGGCAGCTGTATCCACGGTGACGCCTTTGGACCTTCTGCACATGAGAGCATTTTAGTTGTGGCTAAGAACCAGGGGATTATACTCTAGGGCCAATCCCCAATAAGGGTACGCGCCAGGTGCTTCGTACCCTTCCTATGTGGTTCAGACCCCGGTTTCTGACTCTGGGTCCCACTCTAAGTTCGTCTTGTCGTCGCAGAAGCTAACAACAGACGCTTCCCTCATGGGCTGGGGTGCGGTCTTAGATGACCGTCCAGCCCAAGGGAGCTGGAGAGGCCATCTTTTTGCACGGCACATCAATTGCCTCAAATTCATGGCTCTATTTCTGGCCCTAAAGCACTTCCTCCAGCAGTTGAGACTACCATGTCCTAGTGCTGGTGGACAACACTATGGCAGTCTCATATATTAATCGCCAGGGCGGACTGTGCTTGCGCCGCTAAATAGCTAGCGCACCAGGTTCCTCTCCCTCAGAGCGATTTACATTCTGGGAAAATTTCATGTAGCGGAGGTTGACCTCTTTGCCTCGCAAGATCAGCAAATGTCCCCTTTACTAGCCCTTGCGTTTGGACGCCTTGGCGGTCCCTGAACAGGACCAACTAAGTCAAGCTGGTCTTCCACCCAGCGTAATTAAGACTATTCTAAGTGCTAGGGCTGCCTCCCCTCAAATAGAATGTATTTGAAAGTTGGTGCATGACGAAGCAGGTAGACCCAGTCCACTGCTGAATTGTTTCAGTGCCGGAGTTTCTGCAGGAAAAATTTGTCCTCTGGCTTGTGCCCCCTTGTTGAACCACTAGAGTCAGCGCCTCAGGTTTCTGACCCTTAAGATGTTTTTTCTAAATGGTGTTACCTTCTAAGAGGATCGGAGATCCCTATTGTTTTGAAGCCTTCTGTCCTCCGCCTTTACAGCTTCGGAGCAGGAGAGACTTCACTCACTGTGTCCAGTATGTGCTCTTCAGATTTACGTCCACCGCATCAGCCAGTGGCGTAAGTCAGAGCAGCTTTTACATGTTTCGGGGCCCCAAGCTGCGTGAGAGATGCTATTGTCCTCTCCTATGAGGCGCGTGGGCTCACTTCGCCTCTAGGAATCAGGGTTCATTCAACCAGGGGAATCGCCTCATCAATTGCACTAGCAAGAGGTATTCCCTTGCAGCAAGTCTGTGACGCGGAGGGTTGGTCCTCTCCGCACACATTTTCCAATATGCATCCTATTGTTTTGAAGCCTTCTGTCCTCCGCCTTTACAGCTTCGGAGCAGGAAAGACTTTACTTACTTTGTCCAGTACGTGCTCTTCAGATTTACATCCACCGCATCAGCCAGTGGCGTAAGTCAGAGCAGCTTTTACATGTTTCGGGGCCACAAGCTGCGTGAGAGATGCTATTGCCCTCTCCTATGAGGCGCGTGGGCTCACTTCGCCTCTAGGAATCAGGGCTCATTCAACCAGGGGGATCGCCTCATCCATTGCACTAGCAAGAGGTATTCCCCTGCAGCAAGTGTGTGACACGGAGGGTTGTCCTCTCCGCACACATTTGCCAACATGCATCCTATTGTTTCGAAGCCTTCTGTCCTCCGCCTTTACAGCTTCGGAGCAGGAGAGACTTCACTTACTGTGTCCAGTACGTGCTCTTCAGATTTACGTCCACCGCATCAGCTAGTGGCATAAGTCAGAGCAGCTTTTACATGGTCTGGGGCCGCAACGGGGGGTGGCCCCCACCACACTGGGCTATTGCCCCCTCCTATGAGGCGCATGGGCTCACTTCGCCTCAAGGAATCAGGGCTCATTCAACCAGGGGGATCGCCTCATCCATTGCACTAGCAAGAGGTATTCCCCTGCAGCAAGTGTGTGACACGGAGGGTTGTCCTCTCCGCACACATTTATTACATTTATAGTCTGGATGTTCATGCTACTCCGGGCCCACCGGTCCTCGAGTCAGCTACCCAGACATAGTTCTGAGACCTTCTCGGCCTTGTGCGCACACGCTACACAACCTTGGAGTCCAGACACTTGCAGTGCGGTGGTGTTGGTACTCTCGTTCCCATAGCGTTTTTACACAGCATCGAGTGTAGCCTTTGAAAGGGAACGTCTCGGGTTACTTTGCTGTAACCCTGTTCCCTGAAAAGGCGGGAACAGGCCTTTACAGCTTCGGAGCAGGAGAGACTTCACTTACTGTGTCCAGTACGTGCACTTCAGATTTACGTCCACCGCATTAGCCAGTGGCGTAAGTCAGAGCAGCTTTTACATGTTTTGAAGCCCCAAGCTGCGTGAGAGATGCTATTGCCCTCTCCTATGAGGCGCGTGGGCTCACTTCGCCTCTAGGAATCAGGGTTTATTCAACCAGGGGAATCGCCTCATCAATTGCACTAGCAAGAGGTATTTCCTTGCAGCAAGTCTGTGACGCGGAGAGTTGGTCCTCTCCGCACACATTTTCCAATATGCATCCTTTTGTTTTGAAGCCTTCTGTCCTCCGCCTTTACAGCTTCGGAGCAGGAAAGACTTCACTTACTTTGTCCAGTAAGTGCTCTTCAGATTTACGTCCACCGCATCAGCTAGTGGCATAAGTCAGAGCAGCTTTTACATGGTCTGGGGCCGCAACGGACGGTGGCCCCCACCACACTGGGCTATTGCCCCCTCCTATGAGGCGCGTGGGCTTACTTCGCCTCAAGGAATCAGGGCTCATTCAACCAGGGGATCGCCTCATCCATTGCACTAGCAAGAGGTATTCCCCTGCAGCAAGTGTGTGACACGGAGGGTTGTCCTCTCCGCACACATTTATTACATTTATAGTCTGGATGTTCATGCTACTCCGGGCCCACGGGTCCTCGAGTCAGCTACCCAGACATAGTTCTGAGACCTTCTCGGCCTTGTGCGCACACGCTACACAACCTTGGAGTCCAGACACTTGCAGTGCGGCGGTGTTGGTACTCTCGTTCCCATAGCGTTTTCACGCAGCATCGAGTGTAGCCTTTGAAAGGGAACGTCACGGGTTACTTTGCTGTAACCCTGTTCCCTGAAAAGGCGGGAACGAGATGCTGCGTCCCAATGCCGCACTGCCTATGTGACCGGACGTCCGTTCAGACAAATTAATCTAAAGGAATGTTTCCGGTTCACTCCTATTTATAACCTGCAGGTGCGTCCTATCAGATGACGTCACCTGACCGAGGTTATAAAAGCCAAAAATTTGGCGTGTTTGGTACACACATGCTTCACAACCGGCAACATGACAAGATGTTCCCCATAGCGTTTTCACGCAGCATCTCGTTCCCGCCTTTTCAGGGAACAGGGTTACAGCAAAGTAACCCGAGACGATTTTCTGTAACTTCCTGAAATTACAGGGAAAGCAAAAAAAATGCAGATGTTGTGGTTTTTTTTTTTTTTTGGCTCCAATAATTAATGTAATTCTGTACTGTATGTTTTTTGCTGTGACAATCCAAGCGTGATGGAGATGCATTTAATCACTAGATTTACATTGCCACCTGAAATCCTTATTATTGAATGAGGACAGTACTGTATTAAAATTAGACTGTACTATTCTGTACTAATGTAATTTGTTAATTAAGAAAACAACCTTGCCTGGTCAAACAATGTGTAATCACTAAACAAATACAGCAATGAGTGATGACAGTGACTGGATGACACTACAGCTAATGATGACAGCTAATCTGGCACTATGTGGGTCTTGCTGGCAGTGGCACCTCTTTGGATGAAAATGCCTCGGTGACAACCATCACCGTTTAACCTACAACAGCAAACCTGGGCCTGAATCTGGGTTGTTACATTGCTTTTCTGTTTGTACAAGGAAGCAATGAAGTAAGTGGAAAAGGACATGGCTCTTCATCAATCAATCTAGGATATCTACAGTATAAACTGTGTCCATAGCTTTGTGATAATTTTTTTTTGTTTGTTTAAGGCTATTGAACTTCTTGCAGAATTCTTGTGTTGTTGGTATAGTGCCTATGAAATGTTACTTGTGGTATTAAAAGCCTGCAGTAGCAATAGTATGTTGGCTTCAGATTATTTATTGCAGTAACAATGCCATTGGATGTGCTGCCTCACACGTCTATGTACGCTGTGCATGTGACTTGGGAAGTTATGATGCCAAGACCTAAAATGTTGGTACCAGAGCAAAATCTCAGAAAACCCCTTCCTGAAACACATTAAATATATTTTAATTATTAATTATTTAAATGTATTTTATTAATTACTGTCATTTTACATTTATTTATATAATTCATTTCATATTAAATGAATGTATGGCTGCTTTGTCTATAAAATACTGTATTCCTCATTATTATTATTATTATTATTATTATTATTAATAACATGGTTACTTTATACTTTATTTTTTTACAATTGAAGATCACAAAATAGTATTGCTTTCAGATTTATCATGCCTTAAAGTGAGACAATGTACTAACTGAAGATAAAAGAACTGACCCCAGAAGCAAAGTTAGGCAATTTGTAGGCAACTGGGTAATAACTAACAAAAGACAAAATTTTAGCATTTAGTTTCCACAAAGCCCTTACGTGTTCAGGTGCTCAGCTACATGTCTCTTCGATCTGATTAGTGCTAAATGAATAAACAAAGTCAATATCTGCTAGCCAGAGAGAAAGAAAGACGCATACCTGCTGAGAGTCATTACATAAATCAGCAATAGTCCAGTGCACAAATTAATAGGCCATTCCACATTAAAAGAGCAAATATTTATAGGTAATGTAGCATGCTGAAAAGACAAATGTGCCTGCATAAAGACCCTAAAACAAATGCTTAGAACTGAAAAATATTTTGGAGTTCCTGTTAATAAGTTTAACATACCATGAACACAAGTGTGTATGTGTGTGTGTGTGTGTGTGTGTGTGCGCGTGTGTGTGTGTGTTAGGAATAGATGATACCATTGATTTAGGCCAATAACAATATTTCAGATACTGTTTATAGTCATACTCAAATAGTGTGTATAAAAAGCCAGCACTTGAAAATGACCACTTTACCCTGGGAAGCCCATATACTTTACCTGTGGCTTAAAGAAAGGCTGGTGAGCTCGGCAACACCGGAAAGCACAAAAAAACGTGGAAGATGGCAAAAAAAAATTTTTTTCTTAGTAAAGAAAAGCCCTTCACAGATGTTGAATTTGTGTTAATGTAAACATCAATCAACATCAATCATGTTAGTGTATAGGGCTATATTCCTTTCCTCAAATTCAGCCAAATATTTTGCACTGCAGATGGACAATTACCAGACTTCAGATGCACCCAAATTTTTTTTAATAATGTTCAAGTCTTTTTCCTAAACTTGGACCAACTAAGCATGCATTTCATTTGCTAAAGGCAAACCTTAAGGCAAAATCTCACATCAACAAATAAAAACTAAAGATGTCTGCTTAAAGAAATCCTAGGAGAACATCAGTACGGAGGAAACCCCAGGGAAGAACATATTTGTAGTCATGTATTAAAAATGGCAATTTAATTCATTACTGTTACTCTGATTACTTTGTCCCTTAAAGTACAGTAGGCACAGTGCTGTCATTCTTATGCCATTTAATTTTACTAGATACTACTCGGTTATGCTAGGCTACTATGTACAGACCATCAGAACAAGTCTGGACATGTGAGCTTAAGTGAGAACAGTGGAGAAAATCGAGTGACAGCAAGAGAAAGTATTGTCATGGAAAATGGAGTGATGGGAACAAGAAAAGAAAATTGGAAGCCGTAAGGAAATAGAGTTGAGAACTGGTCCAGTTGTTTAACATAGACAAGTTTAGGGGATATAAGTTTTACCTATTAGTTTGCTTTTGGCTCTGTCTGTGTTTATATCATCACAAAATGTTTAGCAAACTGTTTGTTAACATTATATTGCAGAAGCTAGGCTACTGTAAGTATAACATCACCTAAAGTGGTTGCGGTAAACATAACCTTCTGATATCATCTGCATATAGCGTCATAATAGCTTACTGTAAATTACAAGATTTAAGCTATCACCACTACAAGTGGAGCGGCTAACAAGCTATGGCCTAAAAAAAAAACATCTTTAAGCCTGGGGATAGATAGGAGATTCACGTAAGTGTAGTTCAGGAGTCTTATTGTGTACAGGAACTTGTGGAGTGGGAGTTAAGCAATGGACAACTATTCAGAAATTGATTCAGAAGTATAACCAATGTGTTTTGGACAAAGTTATCCTTGTTAGTCTTGTAATTGACTGCACAGTTCTAGAAAAATCATCTAAAGGATACGAAAGTGTCTTGGTGCTAACAAATATTTAGAGGTTGCCAGTGTTGTATCCCAGGATGCACCCACAAGGCAGAGGAGAATTTATGATCACAGATCCAGCGCTCATCAGACTTGGTGACAGGGTGTTGCTGTGTCACCATAGTTTAAGGGTGTAGAAATGATTTTCAGGACATTGAAAAAGCTCATGCATAGTTGTTAAGCAGAATCATGCAGATATCCCAATATTTCCTGTTCACCCAGGGTAAGGAGGCTCAATTACACTAGTTCATAGGGGTCAGTTGAAACTTTTAACATTTGAGTGACATCCAAAATGGCATATTCACAGGCACCAAGATAAAACACAGTTTTCTGGAATAAATTTAGGGGTCTTGTTTACCTGTTTGTTTACCCAGCACCACCCCATTATACAAATATTTTCCCAGAACAGAGTTAGTTCAGTGTGAGGTTTATACTCCTATCTCACCTATGCGGTTCGACTCACGGTGAGGTGCGAAGTTAGGCACCGTGAGTCGCTGCGATTGCCCACCGACGTTCCGCTGGCGCTCTGTAAGGACCGCAAGCTTCCGCGAGGACCACCAAAAAAATAATAATAATAATTAAACGTAAAATTTTTCGTGCGGAAAGATAGAAACGTACTCACAGCGCCATAAACCGAAACCGCATAGGTGAGATAGGGGTATAAAAGTGGCATAAAATGGGGAAATTATGTTTGGGACATTGTTGAGAAAACAGGGTAAAAGCTTAAGCAGGACTCTTGTCACAGTTGAGTCTGACATACTATAGGTGTGGAGCATGAGCTGAGATATTTTGTTTGAGTTTAACAAGAGGTATGCTTTTTAAAAGGTCCCAGAGTCAAGAAATGTCATGCAACAGAATGGCTTCTATTATTTTGGGAATAAAATGGATACAGATGTTTAAAGATATGTTGCTATTGTTTCCTAATGTATCTTTTGGTTTTGGTTGTGTTGTCAGAGACAGAGCCACCTGGAGAGGTCAGATGGAATGGCAGGGTTTCAGCATGGGGGAAATGTAATAGGGCTCTTTTATGCAACACAATTCTACAAGTCTATTGAAATATTGTGTAATTAAAAGCGGGTGTGTGCAATCAGTATTCTGGTGACCTTCTGGTGTCCATTTTTTATGGGTATCATAGTCCTTGATTACCATGTCTAAAGGCTGGGAGTTGGAGTTTTGTAAAGGCACTGCTGAACCTCATATTTTGAAGAACTCCTCAAATGAAAATACAGATATAAAAAATAAATGCAGATAATATTAGTGACTATATTGCTATTTACTTATCAGTAGCAAGACTCTCCAACATCACACATGTTAACAACAGTGTCAAGTTAGTGAAATTTAAAACTGGTTATGCTAGTTTTCCACATATGGTCTCTAAAAGCAAAAAAAAATCCATAGCCAACACCAGCTAGACACTGCCATTGCATCAGTTTGATATATAATTTGTTTTATGGACAAATCAATGTGGCTGGCTAGATTAGTGAATCACTCTCTGAATCATATCGCATATCAGATATTATGGACTGAAATGATCATCCACTATGTCTGTTCTCTTTGTCTCTTTCCATGCTGCTCTTTACTTCGAACAGTCAGATTATAATCAAGGACTCGTCCTGACTCATATCCCACTTAAATCACCTTCGTCAAGTCTTTATCACTTTGTTTCTGTCTTTCTTTCTATTTCAACATTGCCCTTTTTTGTCTTCTATTCTCCTTCTCTGATGGACTGCCGGGCTAGAGTATCCTGATCCACAAGTGACCTTAATGTCCAGGTGACAGATAGCCGTTTATATCTGAGCAGGGTGCACATACTCCCTCCCTCCCTCCTTTAAATCAAGCAACACTGATATCTTAAGGTCTTCTTGTAAGTCTAATAAAAATACCCCATTTGGGATAAGGTAAATGATGTATTTGGACTACGATAGATATACTATACAGAAAAAAAAAATCAATTGTACTGTTGATATTCCATAATAAAATTTCAAATATACTGTTTTGGTATGACAAAGCTTTTTTTGTTTTACTCAGCATCAAGGCTTGTATGTGTGATAAATAACGTTTTAATTAGAAAAATATGCTGGTATCTGCCCAACATTATCTTCTATATGTGTATTATTTTAAATGCACTTGTGTAAAGCTTATAAAATGTAAATGAGAGATTCTGGTAAATATGACATAAGTCAGCAAAATAGCACTTTGAGAGGAAATCCGGAAACAATAGCCATGAAGTGGAAGGCAGAAAATTAATAATGAATAAATCCTAAAGTGGAATTTGAACTGTGCCATTGAAACATGAAAATAAAATCCACAAAAAAAGATAAAGTGAAGAAGCAAGGAAAGAACAAGCAAGAAACATAAAGGCTATCCTTAAAACATCTCTCATCATAAATGCATCTTAAATCCCCATTTTTACTGATGTCTAAACAAAATCACTTACTGTACCTGAACAGTGAAAGCTGACTGTCTAGAAGATACAGAAGATAATTTCTTTCAGTTGCTCCCGTAAAGGGGTCTCCCCGGCAGACCATACAATCGGCACACAATTTGGCGCAGGTTTTACACCGGAAGCCATTTCTGATGCAACCCTCCCATTTTCTAACTAGGCTTGGGACCAGCACTGCATGCAGTGGCTGGGTAGTACAGTATAGTACAGTATGTGGCAACCCAATGACAGTGGGGCTTGAACCCAGATCTGCAAATTATCAACCTACAGCCTTAACCATAGCACATAGGGATTTAAGGAGGGTCCATGTAGTCCATTTCCGATAAAAAAGTTAGTGTACTCAAATTGAGGGAAAAGTTAATGATGGTTCCAGTACAAAGGTGTCAGAACACAGTGGATAACTGTTATGGTGGCAAAAGAGGGGACCTACTCTACATTAGGCAGGTGGTCATAATGTTTTGGCTGCTCGGTGTACACATTTATGCATGTCTTCATGCCATTATACATGTAATTCATGGATGCAGTAAAAAAAAATTTTTTGTTGTTAATTTAAAGGCAAACGGTTATTTTATTTTTAATGCTGGTACATTTTTAAAAGTTAAGGCAACAATAAAAAAACCTTTGAAAAACATGAGAGAATATTGCTTAATAAATTTTTCTGAATGGTTGATGCATGTTTTCAGAGATTCAATATTGAAAACAGAAATTTTTAATGTACATACTGTAAATTCACATTAACTCAATTGTCCTTACTCCATGTATATGAAGTACAATAGATATAGGGTCAAAACTTTCAGTAATGATTTAACCACACTGTTTTCTGTTCCAAAGGTGCAGTGGCGGCTGCTAACTTTTGAAACAGCGGAAGCTCATATTAGGACTTCATCATAAAATTCATTATGTTATTTGTACATAAATTCTGGCTAGTTTCCCCTTCCATGAGCTACTTTAATTATATGAACGAACTACCTTTACAATGCTGAAACACTGAGTAAAGTCAAGAAGGCTATAATATGTTTTTTAAAATTATTTAAAGAATGATTTGTACAAACAAAAATGGTTTATATCACCAGCAAACAATACAGAGTGCAGCAGTTCATCGTAGCACTTCACCTGCAAATCCGCATGGGCAGTGGCGGACTGGCCATCTGGAGTACTGGGAGTTTTTCCCGGTGGGCCGCTGGCCAGTGTGGGCCGGCCCAGTCAGTACGCAAATATATAAAAAATGATGGAAACCATAATATTGTATCTTTTTCTTACTCATATGAATGAGTGCGTCGATCGCACGGGCACCGCCGACAAAGAGCGTGTTGTTGCGGGAGAGAGAGGTTGATTTACGACAGCTGTTTACGGGAGTGTAGTCCAGTGCGGGAGATGCATTGTGGGTAATGCAGTCCGGCGTATGTAAAGTTGAACACGAATGCGAGATGTAAGCTGAGATATAAAGCCTGAGTTTTGTTTTCTTTTCAGTACTTTCTTAGTTGGATTTAAGTGCGGGAGCCACCCGAAAGTTTGTACTATAACCTAACAATGGGACTGAACTTGAATCTCTGTAGCGCTGATGTATACTTAAGACATGCTGTCAATCAAAAAAGGGTCTCCGTCCTTTAAACAGCTTCTCCAATCATCATGCAGCAGCCCAGCGTCCTGCTCCATTCACCCCCAGAGACGCTGAGCGTCCATGGCGGGACATAGCAGGACGCAGCGTTTATCCAATGACCGTCTAGTTTCAAAGCACTGAAAAAAACTTTAAAAGCAGCCGCATTGAAGTCAATAGACGCTAGGCTTCAACAGGGAAATGCACTGTGACGCTACGGGAATGTATGAGAAGAAAATCAAGTCAGCCGACCTGCTATATCTAACTGATTCTGAACGAACTCGTCTTTGAGATGAACATTTTCTAACGCATTTTTAGTCAATAAAATGTTAATACAATAGTACATAATTTGACTATTAATTTTGTGACGTTGCAGTCTTAAAGAAATCGCCACTGCAAAGGTAGGTATACAAACTGTACTCCCTGTTACTTATAGGTGCAAATTAGAGTAGTCCCTCCAGATCCTGGTATGTGTTTAGGAGGTGGAAGAAAACCAGGTGAACAAAGGAAGCACATATAAAGAACTGAGTGGTGTGCAGTGCGTTTGATTTTTAAAGTATTAAAATTAAAATGATTCCATGAACAAACAGTTTAAAGTACTTATAACTAAATCCATGTTGAATATTTAGGGTTTGCAAAATGAGGCTGTTTATGTGGCTGTTAGAATGAAGCATTTATATAATATTATATAAGTAATTGTACCTGAGAAAATTCTGTTAATGCTGTGAAATCACAGGGTTTTGATACTTTGTAGATAAATAGTTTTAGGATGATAAATCAGTTTGTAATGATTTGGCATGAGTTTGGCAGAGTTACATTTAGTCTTCCTGCTGAGACATTCCTGGCAGATTGAGTATTTTGCTATATGAGAATCAAAGCATGAGTAAGCACCTTAATGTTTATTATTCCATTTTTGTTAATAAAATTTATCTGAAGTTTAACTAATGATCCTTTTCTACGGGCTATAGTTATTTTCAAAATGCTATTTAATCTGGCAGCATTATCAAATTTTATATCATGATAAATGCCAAAATTGATCATACTGTATGGGACTAATGTTAATCATATCTTCTGCCATATCACCCAGCACTAGTGTTATGTTTACAAAGTATATGCGCAATGTTTGCAGCTTGATCATTACCAAGCTATTGTTCTTTGCCGCAATGTCCTCCTTTTTATATGCTTGTTTTAAAACTGCGGTTTTAATTCTTGCTCTGTTTCAAAACCATTGCTTGTTGATTCTCTGACCTTAACCTGTTCCCTGTTTACAACTCTGACTATATATACTCAGCAAGAAAAAAAAAGAAATGTCCTCTGACTTTCAATTGTTTTTACTTTCAGTAAACTTAATGTGTAAATATTTGTATAAACACTAAAAGAGTCAACACTATAAGACATAAACTAAAAATATTTCACAATGTGTCCCTGAATGAAGGGAGGCTTAAAATCAAAAGTACCAGTCAGTATCTGTTGTGGCCACCAACTGCTTGAAGTACTGCAGTGCATCTCCTCCTCATGGACTGCCTATTGCGGACAGTCTGAGCACTGATGGAGGGATTGTGTGTTCCTGGTGTGACTCGGGCAGTTGTTGTGGCCATCCTGTACCTGTCACGCAGGTGTGATATTCGGATGTACCGATCCTGTGCAGGTGTTGTTACACGTGGTCTTCCACTGCGAGGATGATCAGCTGTCCTTCCTGTCTCCCTGTAGCGCTGTCTTAGGCGTCTCACAGTGCGGACATGGCGATTTATTGCCCTAGCCACATCAGCAGTCCTCATGCCTCCCTGCAGCATGCCTAATGCACGTTCACGCAGATGAGCAGGGACCCTGGGCATCTTTCTTTGTGTGTTTTACAGTCGGTAGGCAAGTCTCTTTAGTGTCCTGCGTTTTTTAGAACTGTGACCTTAATTGCCTACTTTCTGTAAGCTGTTAAGGTCTTAACGACCATTCCACAGGTGTATGTTAATAAATTGATTATGGTTAATTGAACATGCATGGAAAACATTGTTTAAACCCTTTACAATGAAGATCTGTAAAGTTATTTGGATTTTTACAACATTATTGTTAAAATACACAGTCTTGAAAAAGGGACGTTTCTCTTTTTGCTGAGTATATATTTTTTGTTTTTATAATAAAAACTGCCTGCCTAACTTCACATGTAAAAGTTGGCCATCTTTTTACTCTGGATAAGCAATAAGTAAACATTTGTTCTATTTATTATTATTTTTTTAAACTACTTACTCTGTACTGTACAGTGTCATGGAATGCCTGGAGCCTATCCCAGGAGACTTCGGGCACAAGGTGGGGTACGCCTTGGACAGGGTGCCAATTTATTGTAGAACAATATGGGCAATTTAATAACACCAATTAGCCTGCATGTCTTTGGAATGTGGTAAGAAACCAAAATACCTGGAGGATACTCACCAAGAACATCATACACCACACACAAACCCAAGGTAGAAAACGAACCCTCAACCCTGGAGGTGTGAGGCCACAGTGTTAACCAAATAATCCACCATGCTATTTTTATTTTATTCTTAAATTTTAAAAATTGCTTTTACTTTGAAAATAAAATATATAGATAATGATAAGAATATATGCTGGTATACTGCTAAACTGATAAATGAAGATGTTATCTTGTCAGTAAAATGCTTTTTTTTTTTTAGGTTTTTAATTTGAGCCTTAGCATTTTCTAAGAAATAGTTATAAAGTGTAACCAAGCATGAAATGTTTCAGAAAGTACTGGTGTGGGCTAAAAGTAAGGGGAAAATCAGACTGTATTCCTTCACAAAGCCAATTCTGTCATATCAGACATAATAACAGCCATAACTAATAGATGTCTGTGCTTCAAAGAAGACACTCAAGTCATATTTAAAATGGTAAAAGAAGGAAAAAAGAAAAGTAACAGAAATGACACAGTGTGTGTGGGCCAGTGAGTGTATGCAGTACCAACAATTCATCTTGAACAGCTGAAGGACAAAATTGTAGCAAATCCTTTAGTTCTAGTTCTGAACGAAAGACAGGAGGCAGAATGAGGGCACAAAAGCAAAGGACAGAGCATGACAGATCATACGGTGAAAAGGTGAGAAAAAGGCAAGAGCAAAGGAGGAAGAAATTAATTAGAAGAAAAGGCTACACAAAGTGTCTTCAGAGATACACAACGTGTAATAAGATTTCACTCCACCATCAACCCCCCTCCAACCCCCTTTTAACACAATATGGTTTATGATTAGAGAGGCTTTTTATTGGGACACTAAGGTTAATTACATAACCTTTTATTTAAATAACAATATTTTCTTGGTTGCACAAATACCCCTCTCCCAATTTTCATGGACCTACTTTTCAGTTAATTTCTTTTTAATTAAAAAGTAAGAACTCCAGTAAGCAAGAAAATCTGTAGCAAATTTCATTATTAGTGATAGTCTGGCAGAGATCATTCAGAGATTGCTCCAGATTTCCAATGTTTGTTAATTACAAGATATGGGAATATTTACACAGACTAAGCTCGCCATATTCAGTCATTGTAAGGCTTCAGTTACAGCATAATGGTACTTTACAAAAGATATTTTTCAGTGGACTATCCAGCTTAGTTTATGCCCTGAAGTTGAAAGATCTTTCTTGGTTTACCTCACTTTTTAAATAACAAATATTTAAATTGAAAACCAAATATAGCCAGATTAATTTTGCATTTTACCTAGATCTTGAGCTGACCGATGATGAGAAATGTGCAAATGTATCCATGTGCACTCCAAGGACACACCTGCAGCAAAGGGTGAAAGAAGTCCAATGTGCAGGCTCTCAGCTCGTGATACGCCGTGAACCTGTTAAGAAAGAATGCACAAGGTTAGTCAAGGGCATTGCATTATGCTTAGAAAACAAATGTTGAGTTATACCATTTAGGTCTTGTGCTTTGAATAATTATCATGTTGGAAAGTTCAAGTGCATCCCATGCATAGCTTCAGGGCTGATGAATGCAAATAGGCCTGCAATATTTTGAGATAAAAAACTGCATTTATCTTGCCAGAAATTTTGACTAATTTCCCTGTACCACTACAGTTCACACACACCAGAAGACCAGAGCTCCACCTTTATGCTTCACAGTAGGGATGGTGTACTGTATTTCTTATCATACACCTTGTTGACTCCTCGACAAACAGCATTTATGGTTGTGTTCAAAAAAGTTTAACTTTTGTCTCATCACTGCAAATGGCTATGCCAGAAGTATTGAAGCTTGTCTAGGTGTTGTTTGGCATGATATAAGTAGGCTTTTTGTGGCATTGGCATAATAATGGCTTTTTCCTGGCAACACAACCATGTAGCCTATGTTTGCTTCAGCAACTCCTTATTGTGCCTCTTGAAACTGCCACACCATCTTTATGCAGAGGAGCCTGTATTTTAGTTTAAGTTGCTAGTGGGTTTTTATTTGCATCTAAAAACAATTTTTCCTGCAGCTACACTATGGCAAATAATTGTTGCTGGACTTCATAATTATTGCTTGGTGTCAACTGAACCTCTAGTCTTCTGTACCACTTCTTTAAGTTAGAACACTAAAGAAGGGCATTTTTAAAATCCTTTGGATGTATTTTTATATAATTTACCTGATTTATGAAGTTCAACTACCTTTTCATTAGCCAGAAATCATAATCCTGGATGAAATGTGCACTGGTCTATCAAGAGCTCATTGGATATTTATTTACCAATGCTAATTACCCTCAAACAAGCCACATTTGTGGAAATTTACTCTTGATTAACCATTTGAACAGCTCTTTCAGCTTACCTGTGTAAGCCCCCCCACCAAACACGCATATTCATTGCACTCCAAAAACTTAAAAGGTGTGGCAAAGGACTCTTGGACCCTGTTTCCCAAGGCTGTTTCCTTCCTTAGTGAAGAACAGGAAGATATGTTAGTACAATTGCCACTTTAGAGCACATCAATCAAAACCTGACACTTCTCCTCTTTTACTGTATCTTTTTTTTCTTTAATGAGCTGAAGGTAGGCAAGAATTAAGATACTCATTACTTCCAACAGGGGGTACTCATGCGCTGCTCTACCTGAGGAATATGTATGTGTAATTTTTTTTATTTTTTTTTATGCTTGATCACTAATGCCAGCGCTGTCGCTATTAAGTTAGTGGTTGTTTCCTGCTCACACTCCACATACAGTATAGTAGTCTACTGAATTTCCCTCAATGTTGTTATTATCTCACTATCACCTATCGTCTATTATTCTGGGATTTACCTTAATATCAACTTTGCTGAAATATTATAAAACTAGGATCTCGACGGAAAAAGCATGACTGACATCTTCCAGATATCTGGATATGTAATGTATATGTAATTCACTTTTACAATAGAAACAACATACTGTAGTTTAGCTGCTGCCTGACTCTTATGCATGGAAGTAAAGCTTGTGTGCTTAGAAACTGCTCTCAATCTGTCACATATGATAGGCCGTGTGTGTGTGTGTGTGTGTGTGTGTGCGTGCATGTGTGTGAGTGTGTTGGGGGATCTGACATAATTCTGTCACCAACCTTTATGACCACATGAGGTAAGAGAAAGTTGACATATTTTCTGTGCATATTAGTGGTTGAATCTGCTGCTGGTAATGATTTCTGAGCCATGGGATACAAAAATCAAACATTGTTTATGCAGAGTAACTCGGGATATTTATGAAAATTTAAATTAAATGTCAGAACAATTTCTAGAAAAAAACTTTCAGCAAGCTCTGGGTGAGCTTACTAACAAACATTTAACATTTAAAATTTTAATACAGTATAACGTTAAATGTAAAAATTAAATGTACTTTGTAGTGGATGGAGATTATGTAACATCTTTACTATATAGTGGCTATACATATTTTATGCCATGTACTGTATTTCTCCATGTTCACAAAACATTTGATTGTTACAATTAGTTTGAGCCTATCTGGCTAAAGAAATGTATGTACAAGATCTTTAGGAAGCAGCAGGTTTTAAAGAATTATTACGTAGAATTCATACTATATTAGTATAATATATATATATATGAGTGTGTTTGTGTGTGTGCCCTGCGTTGGATTGGCACCCTGTCCAGGGTGTACCCTGCCTCGTGACCAAAGTCTCCAGGACCCCCCACATTCAAGATGGCGCCGGTGAGGTCGGCTGCTGTCACGACTGCTTCGACCTATTTTACTTTGTTTTCATATTTTAAGTTATCTTTTAGCAACGTTATTTTGACCAATTCATCACCATTGAGTACATTAGGTATGATAGAGACACTCTTGTTTCTATTGGTATACAATGTACTCACAATTTGACTTTTTTTAACTCCGGATCCGAGCTGGCCGAGTGAGATCCTGAGGGAGAACACCATCCGCGATGCTCTGAGATCTCGCACTGCTGCCTACAACACAGGACTTGCGTCAGGGGACATGGAACCATACAAAGCTGCGTCATATAACATCTGGAAGGCGGTGAGAGAGGCGAAGCAGCGCTATAGAAGAAAACTAGAGTCACAGCTTCAACAGAATGACTCTAGGAGCCTGTGGCAGGGACTAAAGACAAATACGGACTATAAAACACCAACATCTGGTATGATGAACGCGGACATGTCTCTGGCAGACAAGCTGAACACTTTTTATGCTCGCTTCGAGGCTGCAGCTAAAGACGCTAGCGATGCTAATGCTAGCAGCGCTAACGGCTGCAAACCGGAAGACACTGCCAGCACCGGAAGCGTGTTCATCATCTCCGAGCACAACATGAGGAGAGCCTTCCAGAGAGTGGACACCAGGAAAGCAGCAGGACCAGACGGCATCTCATGTCGTATTCTCAGAGCCTGCGCAGACCAGCTAGCACCATAACCTGAGTTCACCATATTTAACATCTCTTTATCTCAGTCGGTGTTCCACATGCTTCAAAGAGTCCGTCCATCATTGTTCCTGTTCCGAAAAAACCTCATCCTGCTTCTTTTAATGACTATCGCTCTGTAGCCCTCACCTCAGTATTGATGAAGTGCTTTAAACGGCTGGTCATTTAATCTCTACCAGACACACTGGACCCACTACAGTTTGCATACTGTCCAAACCGTTCAACAGATGATGCCATCTGTCATCTCCTCCACACATCTCTTACTCACTTGGACAGTAGAAGGGGGAATTATGTTAAAATGCTTTTCATCGACTACAGCTCAGCGTTCAACACCATAATTCCCTCCATACTCACCACCAAGCTGGAGCATCTGGGACTCAACTCATCTCTGTGCCAGTGGATCTTTAATTTTCTAACTGGCAGACCACAGGCAGAAAGGATGGGTGGACATGTCACAGCCTCCCTCACACTTATCACTGGAGCCCCCCAGGGTTATGTTTTGAGCCCCTAGGTTTACTCTTTGTACACATATGACTGTGTGGCCACTTCCAGCTCCACCACCATTATTAAGTTTGCTAATGACATAGTCGTGGTGTGCCTGATTTCTGACAACAAGAAGTCGGCCTACCTGAAGAAGATTGGGAATGTGGAGAACTGGTGCCAAAGGAACAACCTCCTTCTAAATGTCAGTAAGACAAAGGAGTTGAGAGTGGACTTCAGCACTAAGCAGGAGAGGAACTACCAGACCCCCATCATCAACGAGAGCCCAGTGGAGAGAGTGAAGAGCTTCAAATACCTCTGTGTTCACACCACGCAGGACCTGTCATGGTCCTGTCACATCAACACCATGGTGAAAAAAGATGATCTGAGATTGATGGTCTGCTTCCAGCCAAGGTGACTTATGATGCCCCAAAACATCGGTAGTAATTAGCCAGCCGCAAAAGGCACATACCTGTTTCTTTGTTGTTGGGCGAAGGTATGATCAGATAGCCTCCACTTTCTTCTGTTGGGCTGCAGCATGCTATGCCTAATCTGATACCCCAGGTATTGGTCATCAGTCAGCCCTAGATGGCACTTCCAAGAGTACGCAGTGAGACTAGCAGGCCACCGCAAAGGGAGCTGTATTGTGTTCAAAATGTTTCTCATATACTTAAGGAATGTAATCAACCTTTGTAACCCTTGCTATAGATAAAGGTATGCAAGACATAGGATTTTTGTGCACGTTGATGTGCATGAAATTTTAGTTATATGAACCGACTCACTTTACACTTTACCTAAACCACTAAAACCCCACTGAGATGGCCTCTTACGTGACAGACAAAACCATCTTTGAGATCGCGACCCGAAACCGCTTCGCGCCTCTCTGCGAGATGGTACACAACGCGCTGATCATCGAAGACTCCATCGTTAATCAACCTACCAGCGGGCTTGAGCAGAGAGACATGAAAAGTGGGTGAGATACGGTAATTTCGGGGTAGAGTCAATCTCAATGATACCGGAGTTATTTTTCTAAGTATTCTAAATGGACCCACGTAGCTGGGACTGAGCTTCTTGCTTGGAAGCCGAAGACGGAGATCTCGGGTAGAAAGCCAAACCCACTGGCCCAGACGATAGGCGGGGTTCGGCCATCTCCGATAATCAGCCTGCTCCCTGGTGCGACGGATGGCCCTCTGGAGGTGCACATGTGCTTGATTCCACGTCTCCTCGCTTCGACAGATCCAGGATTCGACAGCTGGAAGTTCGGAGTTCTCGCTGGACCATGGAAAGAGTGGTGGTTGGAATCCCAGGATACATTAAAATGGTGTGAGATTGGTTGAGGGCTTCCGGAGAGAGTTTTGAGCTTATTCAAAGGAGGTAACGACTCCAGTTTGATTCTGTTGGCAATACGATCTGAGGAACGCTCAGACGTCTTTGACGCTGTTATATTACGCTAGGTCTTTCAGCCTGGCCGTTGGACTGTGGATGATACCCTAATGTGAGGCTGACATTAATGTTTAGTAGTTTAAAGAACGATGCCCACACTCGGGACGTAAATTGAGGCCCTAAGTCTTATGTGGGTTCTGTGCTTCCAGTGATTCAGACCCCATCTGCCCTCTGCACCTACTGACTCCCTGTGCTGAACTGGACTTTATGTTAATTTAAATAACTTCTGTTATATTCAACTTTCACCTGCACAACACACATGATGTTATATCATTTCTATCTATTATCACCCAAATGAGGATGGGTTCCCTGATTGAGTCTGGTTCCTCTCAAGGTTTCTTCCTATTGCCATCTCAGGGAGTTTTTCCTTGCCACCGTCGCAGTCACCCTTGGCTTGCTCATCAAAGACATTTCATTTATTATTCATTCATCTCATTATTATCTAGACACATTTTTCTCACACATACACACTTCCAAATATTTTCTTTTGCTTTGAGAGAATGACCATTGTTAAAAGTGCTATATAAATTAAATTGAATTAAACAGTACTAAGAAGTTCCATTAACTTTCACCCTATGAACTGTATGTATGTATGTATGTATATGTGAGTGTGGAGCCTCTCGAGCACTGTATGTACGTAGATAAGTTCAATGAATTCTTGTTTCTTTATAAAGAACAGTTGTCCTCGTCATGTATTTTAAACTTTAAACACATGGCCTAGCCCCTTGAAGCAACTGGGGGTGGGTGGGTGGGGGGGGCGGGGGCGGTTAAGATCACTTAACATCTGCGAGTATTGCCATCATTTTTTGATTTTTTTCCCCCTCTTTTTGGTATTGGTGAACCCTTTGCCTGACAAGACCCAATGTGTCACACACCTGATCGAATCATAACAAAGTCCTACCTCTGTTATTGTGTGTTGATGAGGAATTCCATATTTGAAATTCTGAGTGACAATTGTTAGGAATGTAAATGTACTGTAGGTGAACTATAGAACATCTGCTGCTATAAATAATTAATGTATGGGGTACTAACTTTGTTTGGATGCTGACAAAGTGTGCATAATAGCAGATGGTCCGTAATCAGTAATTGTATGCATATCATTCCTATTTTTATATTGTTCAGTGTTTATTGTGCCAATGTGCTTGTTTGTTTACTGATGTACAAGTAATTATTATTATTATTATTATTATTATTATTTAGTTAGTTTTATTTTACATTTTTTCCAATTTTTAAATTTTCCAGTTAAAACTCTGAGTTGCTGGTCAAAGGCTCGGGGACATCAATGAGTTGACATTTTAGAGATGCAGGGCCTAGAGAAAATGTGTGGGTTGTGACAGGAATGGCATCCAGTCTAAAACCTTTGCAAATAACCTGTGGATCGAATAATCTTATGTGGCGACCCAGAAAAAAGAAAAAAAAAAAGTTGTTTGTTTCTTAGAAAAACTGTGTGTGAATAACCATTATGCAGTTTTCCCTAGTTAACTAATGAGAAAGTATTAAACATAAAAAGACTAGGAAATAAATATCTGGTGTCATGACAATATACTGCACCCGAAAGGTACATGAAGGATTTTTTTTTTTTAATTAGTGGTTCCAAATTGCTTTTTAAAAGACTTTTTACCAAAGTTAAAGTTGAGGATGAGCAATCACTTTTTTGCACCCCAATAAAGAGCATTGCAGTGCTGCATTGCTGTGTATCAGTAAACTGTAGCACTATTGATTTTTGGAGAAGTGATTGTGAGCAGGGAAGGTCACTGGATAAAGGTTTAAATCAGAACAGGGCCCAAAAAAAAAATACCCACACACACACACACACCACACACACACACACACACACACACACACACACACACACACTAAACTGACCATAAATCACTATTCTTCCATATATATACTTTGTAATAACCCACTACTGTAAAAATGACTCAGACTTCAGGAAAGATATTTTGAGAAAAAAAGAAGTAGACTGTAAGTAAACAGGACAATTAAAAAAAGGATAGAAATGAAGTAGTGAGAAGAAGTACTGAGAAAGATAAATTGAGAGTGAGCAATAAAGTGAGGGGTCTAAGTGCATTTCTGCCTTGTCTCTAAGGGGCTAAACAGACAATAGCTCAACAAGCAGAGGGCAAACAACCACACTTTATTATTTGACCTTACACATACAGTACGACACAAACTTCAATATAAAATCAAAAGCAACGTAAAATGCTTAGTTTGAACCTCAGGGATGAGTTACCGTGCTTTGCTGTAAACCTTTTCAGCCAACTGGACAGTAATTATAAGAAGTGATTTTTAGGGACTGTAGAGCCCCCAGACAGGAAAAGTGTTGCATTCCGAACTAACTGGAGCTTGTTTATGCACCTAGTTAAACAACCAGACAGTAAGGCGTTCTAACAATAGTCCAACCTAGCAATAATAAAAACATAAAAAAAAAAAAAAACTGAATTGTTTAGTGACAATCTACTCCTTATCCTGGCAATATTTTTGAGAAGAAAGAATTAGGGAGAGGTTCTGGTAGTGCACATTGTGGTTGAGGGCCTACTTTAAAGCTGGTATTATTCCTAACCTACCTGTGCCCTTGCTCCTAGGTCGTGACTGGCCCGACATAAAAAATCTACAGTTCTCTGTTCAGTTCTACAGTTCAGTTCTCTGAAAGGGCAGCCTCTCAGGCACATTGTGTTCCCAACATTGATTAAAGTCATTGCATCAGAAACAATTTTTCACATTTTTATGTCTGCAAGTTTCCAACAAAAAGCAGCAGTATTGTCAAAGAATTAACAGATAAATGTTTTACATTATTGGCACTCACACAGTTTATTCCATTGTCCAGCCTCATAGGTGTGTTGTTTATATTGCTAATCAATGTAAGTTTAAAGTTATATGCTGTTTTCTGGTTACATTTTTCTAATTGTACCTGTACTGTACATGTAAAAAGGTTTATACAGTAAACAGCGTGTGTGATCAAGAAGACTCATTTGAGTACTGATTCTGAACAAGCCAAATATGTGTAAAACATCTATGGGGGCTGAGCCCCCCTTAACTGAAAATCCTAGAAACGCCCCTGCTGGCATCCAGGTGAAAGGATGTGCCTGCACTGTGGCAGCCTATGCTTTATGTTAAACATCCTAGAATTTTTTTTTTTAATTTAAAATATAGTCAAAAGTATCTACTATATTTTATTATGAAAAACAATAAATAAATATATTATTAAACCTATTTCTAAAAACATTAAATTTGATATTTTCTTGTTTCATTGGCAAATCATATATTTTTTATTTTACTTAGAAATGTTTAGGTAAATGTGAAGAAATAGGTTTAATAAATATATATTTTAAACATTTTAACCCAGCCCAATCCTACTGAAAAGAGCACAAACTGCTAAAAAATGTCAACGCTGTTCACAAAAGAATGGTATCAGAATGCCCAGTGCATCACAGCCTTCTTAGCAGGCAAAGAGTTCAAGGTTGTTACCTAATGATGTTGGGAATCATAACAAATTTCCCAACTCCCAAAACGATTGAACATCCACAAGATGCACCAGACAAACATGGAAGCCCCACCCTGCCAATTCGCAGCAACTAAAGGATCCACTGCTAACATACCGGGACCACACATTATACTCTAGCACACCCCTAGAGGTCATATGGAGCCACAATCCTTAATAGGTTGTTTATGTTCAACAACCTAATTTCCCCTCGTTTGTTTGAACCATTCAGCATTTACTATCACCAGTGTACTAATCACTAGTTCAATCATTTGCCATCATCTGCACTTGTTTCTCACTGTCAATGCCTTAACTTGTGTTTTATGATTGAACAATTCATAGGTGTGGCTTAACAAACAAAAAACCTCCCTCTGAAACTGGTCAAGTATAGTGCACTGTAAACCCTAATAAGTTTACAGAACTCAAAAATTATTTTGTAACAGATTACACAAAAGTATTTTAGTGATGTTTTTAAATGTTTTAAGTTTACATAAAATAAAAATTACATGGATGGACTAAAAGTAAGAGCCAAGTCCTGTTTATTTATAGTAAATGTCTAAATAAATAATATTTTTTGTGCAAACACATTATTTAGATATACTTCATATTTATATAAGAATTTGTTACTACTACAGTATGCCTAGCTGCAGAGGAGACACACAGAGCGCTCATCTGGTCACATCTATTTTATGACACTGCAAGTGGTGGGAAAAAAATCAATAAAAGATGAGATACAGTTCATGCGGTTGATAGCACCATTAAAGGTTAACATACAGTACAGTGCTCTTTCAGTCAAGCAGATTAATAACTTTACCACTATACTATATGTAACACAAAGAAGGGTAGCATGCGTGTGCCCACATATTTTTCAGAATCAGGCAGAAAAGTGTTAATTAATAAGTAAAAAATGAAAGGATGTGCTGTTACAAGGAACTTATTGATGAGGACATTGACATTGTGACAGTAATAGTGTTGGTCATTTATACATCACACAATAATTTGGTAGTCATCATAATTTGAAATTTGGTTTGAAACATTCATAAGACAAGTTAACCAATGCTAACAGCCATGTTGTAAAACGTTTTGACATATATTGCTCTAGAATTAATGGCAAATAAAGTAAATTGCAAATTAAGCTACTGTAGCCTAGCAAGTTCATATCAATTAAATAAAGTTGAGATGAACATACATCAGTACAGGTTCACTGTTTCCAAAGCCTAATAGATATAAGCAGCTTAACTAACTGTCAGTAAACCAAGAAAAAAAAATTAAAATAAAAAAAATCTATGAATTTCAGAAATGCACACCATTAAAGCAGCAATAATGGCAATAATCCCAGGAACAGTTCCTGAAAATATTTGGCATTTCTGTAAAAAACAATAACAAAAAGCAAAAAAAAAACAAAATTATATATTAATGAAACAGTGATATATTTCAGCACTATGACATTTAGATTCCAGGTATGGGGGGTACAGAAAAAGAGTGATAGTCAGAAAAGTATCACCAAATTTTTTGACTTCACCACTTGGAGTAGATCTGGTAAATATATTGTGCATATTATTAGGCCATTCTTATACTTATACTTATACTCTATACTGAAATTATGATAAACAAACCTAAGATAATTAATTATTTCTAGAGATGTATTTAATATTTCTTGTAAAACTCAACAATATACTTCTTTTAAAAATAATAATTAAAATTATCAACGCTTCCTTTGCCATCATAATGACAAAATATTTAAAACAATAAATAGAGAAATTAAAGAATATCAAGCAAGAGGAAGAGAGAGAGAGAGAGAGAGTGACAATAAAAAGGACATAAATAAATGAATAAATATTTTGGGCATTTCAATTAGTAATTGTTAAAATACTGTACTGTGACATACCAAAGCCATAATTGGGATACTCGTGTGTACACGTGTTACACATACATATATTTTTACCATCATTTTTTTAATACCTTTTTTTTTTTTTTTACTTCCATATTGAAACTTTTCCTTGTTGTTGCAACATTACCACTGCTTTGCTGCACTTGGCCACCCGAAAAATGCATTGAATACTAATTGCCTCTCCTGGATTAATAAAATCCATATGTTTTCCTAACAATCCTATTTTCCAAAGGAAAAATAACACAATCAAAAGAATTGATTGGTTTGTAACCCAGTGTCCACAATTGACATGAGGTTACACACAAAGAAGTCACAAAACACAAATTAAGGGCTTTAAGCAGCGCCTGAATTGCCATTCTGACAATTATATATTTGCCAGCAGACTGGAGACGAGTAGTCAGTAATGCAAAAGTGAAAGCACTATGAGACAACCTCCTACTCTGAAACCTGGACACAGATCACGAAGAGAAAAGTATAGAAAGACCAATTAATAACCAACACAGGGTGCAGAGGACCTCCCATGATAATAAATTGTGCACATGGTGTGAATGCTGGAATAGTGTGCACGTATTGCAGAATAACTGAAAGACTGTTTGCCCCATGGGAAGAAATGTGGCCATTTATCAGGTTGGTTTTTGCAAGAGGTTTTCAGAAACCCTAGTTTTTTTTTTTTTCTTCTTACCTGAACATTAGCTTAGAGATTGCATCCATTAGTTAAACTACTTAATACCCAGATAATACATACAGCATGATTTTTGTATTTATGATGTTTGGGATTGATATATAAATACATGATAACACATTTAAAGCAATGGCTTAAATATTTTTCAATCGCCTTATAAAAAGCAGGCCTTGGTGTGAACAATTTGCTTCTTATGACTGACATACACTACACTGTCAAAGTCATATGTTCTTTTCATGGGTGAGTTTTTTTTTTTTTTTTTTTCAATGAAGAAGACAATCTGGTATATTTTGTCAGCCAAGCCCTGATGCTTTTGGAGAATGTCCCATATGTATCTATGAAAATGTCATTATTATATGTACCTTCCATAAGTAGCTTTCTAAATACCTGCTACAGAACAATTCAGTAAAAGCAAAACAATTGCCTGCTTAAAGAATCTTTATATGCCTTACATGTTTCTTTGCCTAAGTGTGCTCAATGTTCAATTCAGATCCACAAAAGGGACAACATTGCAGATTAGGTACAAACTCTAGGTCTGGAGGATTTACCTTAAAGTTTGCATATTGGAAAATATTTCTGGTGACCCAAATGTAGGATGTAAATCAGCTTTGTGAACTGGGTAAATAAATATTTAACCTTACAGATGCAATAATTGAGGACTACACGTCAGACATTATAAATAGGAGGCCGGCATGCCACTATGAGATCGACATTGGTGAGATGTATGTTTGCTGTCTGGGCAATTACCCAGGTTTTAGAATGCATGTATCTAGTACAGACTAAGGACATATTTGGATGGTAAAAACATTTAAAACAACGTTCTTAAGAAAATAAAGTATTCAATAACTGTTGAACCTGTAAAAAAATGGTTTCTCAATTGCAATTTGTGAAACAAGGTTTTTTTTTTTTTTTTTTGGTAAAGAAAAAAAAAGCCAAACTGCCTTCAGATATAATAGGGAGAAAATTGCCTTAATATTGGACTAAAAACAAGAGTTTGAGTGACAGCCTGGCTTCAATCTGTGTCTGATTATCATGCAGCAATGTACAATGAGGCTTTGTGAACATGCAAGAACACTGACATTCCCGATAAAGCCTGGCTATTTACTATCTGATATTTTTTTTCTGAAGAATATACTTTTGTTCTCTCTCTGCGTGTGTGTGTGTGTGTGTGTGTGTGTGTGTGTGTGTGTGTGTGTGTGTGTGTGCGTGCGTGTCCGTGTGCATGCCTTTTTGTACTACCAATAGTATATCCTAGGTTAGGATAGAAAAACATGATAATTTAATTGTGATAGGATGCAGGTGGGCTTACCCAAAAATAGATTATACTTTAATTAATATCTTAAAGGCATAATTTTAAGTTGAGGAGCTTATTGATGGCAAATGTGATCAGAAAAACAAAAAGCCAAAGCCTTTCTTCACCACTATCGAGGACAGCGAGGAATTACAAAGAGCAAAGAATGAGCATGTCTACTGCTATAAACATCTATGTTATGTTGATATTAGAAAGCTATTAGTACATTATTCAATAGTTAACATGAATATGAAGGCTTCAGGACAAAATAAAATATAAACAAATATTAAGGTAAAGAAAATGAATTTGCTAAATTAAGATATAAATTGGATGTGCCAGGGGTGGCATGGTGGCTAGGTGATAAGAACTGTCACCTTGCACATCCAGGGTCTGGGTTCAATTCCCACCATGGGTCTGTGTCCATGGAGTTTGAATGTTTTTCCTGAGTACTCTGGTTTCCTCCCACAATCCAAAAACATACAGATTAGGCTGATTGGTGTTCCCAAATTGCCCATAGTGTGTGAGTGTGTGTATCTGTACGCCCTGCAATTTATTGTCTCCTTGTCCTAGGGTTACCCTGCCTAATGCCCTGAGTCTACTATAGGATAGTGTATACTAGAATTATACAAGATAAATTGATATATACAATGAATGATTGAGTGGCATAGTGGGTGAGCCAGCAGAAAACATAGGTATTTTTAATTGTGTTTTATTTCATTGTTTTATTCTAGTGGTTATATAATTAAGCAATAATTACACTAAGGGTTGTGCTGTTGTGCTGTTGTGCTGTTTAACAGCACAGCTGTAATGCGATATTAAAACATCTTAACAGCAACTACAACAGATTATGATTTGTTTATTTGTTTAACCAGTTAAATTTCAACACATATCCTTTCACTACTGGCAGAACTATCTAACCGTGATTGGTTGGGCTGGAGACCAACAGTTAGCGGCCAACAGTTAGCGTAAAAAGGGGTGAAAGCAGTTTTAAATTCTTACCGGTTCTATTAAGCCAAAAGGTCAGGAGAATAAAATATGGAGGTGCTGGAGAGAACGTCTCGGGTTACTTTGCTGTAACCCTGTTCCCTGAAAAGGCGGGAACGAGATGCTGTGTGAAAACGCTATGGGAAACATCTTGTCATGTTGCCGGTTGTGAAGCATGTGTGTATCAAACACGCCAAATTTTGGCTTATATAACCTCGGTCGGGTGACGTCATCTGATGAGACGCACCTGCAGGTTATAAATAGGAGTGAACCGGAAACATTCCTCAGATTGATTTGTCTGAACGGACGTCCGGTCACGTAGGCAGGCGGCATCAGGGAACAGGGTTACAGCAAAGTAACCCGAGACGTTCCCTTTCAAAGGCTACACTCGATGCTGCGTGAAAACGCTATGGGAACGAGAATACCAACGCCGCCGCACTGCAAGGGTCTGGACCCCAAAGTTGTGTAGCGTGTGCGCACAAGGCCGAGAAGGTCTCAGAACTATATCTGGGAAGCTGACTCAAGGACCTGTGAGCCCGGAGTGGCATGAACATCCAGATTATAAATTCTAACAAATGTGTGCGGAAAGGACCACGCCGCCGCGTCACACACTTGCTGCAGGGAATACCTCCTGCTAGTGCAGTAGATGAGGCGATCCCCCTGGTTAAATGAGCCCTGGTTCCTAGAGGCGAAGTGAGCCCACGCGCCTCATAGGAGAGGCCAATAGCATCTCTCACCCAGTGTAGTGGCGGCCCCAAAACATGTAAAAGCTGCTCTGACTTATGCCACTGGCTGATGGTGTGGACGTAAATCTGAAGAGCACGTACTGGACACAGTAAGTCTCTCCTGCTCCAAAGCTGTAAAAGGCGGAGGACAGAAGGCTTCAAAAACAACAGGGTGCATGTTGAGAATGGAACTTTCGGAAGATAGTTCAGTGAGGATGCAAAATGGCCCTGACCAGCCCAGGGGCAAAGTCTAGGCAGGATGGGGAGAATGACAAATCTCCAATCCTCTCAGAGAGGTGACGGCCCTTAGAAAAACCATCTTAAAGTTCAGAAACCTGAGGCGCTGACTCTAGTGGTTCAAAAAAGGGTGTCAATTGGCTCTTCAAGCACGATAGATAAAACCAACAAAAAGGGACCGTGTCACAGTAACCCCACCAATCAGGATGTGGCAGGCTGAAATAGCAGTTATGTACGTCCTGAGGGTACTAGGGCACAAGCCCGAGGACAACTTTTCCTGCAGAGACTCCAGCACTGAAACATTTCGGCAGTGGACTGGGTCTACCTGCTTCGTCATACACCAACTTTCAAATACATTCCATTTGAGGGCATAAGCTCTTCTAGGGGAGGGAGCCCTAGCACTTCGGATAGTCTTAATTACGCTGGCTGAAAGACCAGCTTGACTTAGTTGGTCCCGTTCAGGGACTGAACGTGAAGGTTCCAAAACTCGAGCTGGGGATGAAATATCGTCCCCCTGCGCCTGAGACAGAAGATCCCACCTCATTGGAATCACCCATGGTGAGCCGTTGAAGAGGGATACTAGAACCACACTCCGGTCGGCCAACAGGGCACTATCAATAAGAGGCGCAAACACTGTTGATGCACCCTTGCCAAGACTCCCGGGAGCAGAACTAACAGGAAAATACGCATAAAGGCGTAACCAGGGCCATGTACGGGCCACGGCGTCCAGATCCGGGGTAGCTGGAAGAGTCAGAGAGTAGTAAAGGGGACATTTGCTGATCTTGCGAGGCAAAGTGGTCCACCTCTTCTACCTGAAATCTCTCCCAGATTGACTGACTATTTTTGGGGTGGGGTTTCCATTCCCCGTGTGTCAGAGATTGACTGGACAGAACAACTGCTCCCACATTCATATGCCCTGGAATGTAATTCGCCCTGAGGGACAGAAACCTGGTGCGCTAGCTATTTAGCGGCGTGAGCACAGTCCGCCCTGGTGATTAATATATGAGACTGCCATAGTGTTGTCCACCCGCACTAGGACATGGTAGCCTCTCAACTGCTGGAGGAAGTGCTTTGGGGCCAGAAATAGAGGCATCATTTCGGGGCAATTAATGTGCCGCACGAGAAGATGGCCTCTCCAGCCTACTTGGGCTGGACGGTCATCAAAGACCGCCCCCCAGCCCATGAGGGAAGCGTCTGTCGTTAGCATCTGCGATGACAAGACAAACTTAGAGTGGGACCCAAAGTCAGAAACCGGGGTCTGAACCACATAGGAAGGGTACGAAGCACCTGGCGCGTAACCTTTATTGAGGATTGGCCCTAGAGTGAATTCCCCAGGTTCTTAGCCACAACTAAAATGCTCTCATGTGCAGAAGGCCCAAAGGTGTCACCGTGGATACAGCTGCCATAAGAGCTAAGATCTATGAAAGTGATGGTCACTTTCTGGTCTAGCTTGATTTCCTTGAGGGTGTTGAGAATGGATTCGACACGAGCAGGAGACAGCTGTGCCCGCTTACGATCGAATCCCATGAGACACCCAATATGTTGTCCTCTGAACAGGAAAGAGCATGCTTTTCATGGCGTTGGGTCTCAATCCTAAGAAACAAAGATGAGCTAGGATGACATGCTGATGTCAAAGCGCTAGCTACAGTACTGAGACTGAAGCGTCCTTCAATCGATTGTCCCGAATCAATCGCTTGGTAGGATTTGAGAGCAATCACTTTGACAGTCAACATTTTGAAGCTGTATTTATTTATTTTAGATAGAGGAATAGCCCGCAAAAATCAAAAAATTGGACGTAGCCCCCCCGTTCCTCTTGGGAACCAAGAAATACCGACTGTAGTAGCCTGACTCACTGTCTGGTAGGGGAACATGTTCCATGGCCCCATTCCCCAGCAACTTCTGTCAGCAGATGCGCACTTTCCGGTTTCACGGAAGTGGAGACCACGCCATTGAAACACGGAGGGTGATGTGAGAACTGCATCCTGTAGTTTCTCTCTACAGTGCTTAGTACCCAAGGAGATATGCTTGGCAGTAGTTTCCACACTGCCAGTTTCTCTGAAAGGGGCAAAAGTCTCGGCGGCTTGGTTAAACGAGGGGGGGGTATGGGGCAATGTTAGATGTTCGTCATCCTGAAACATGGCAGGAAAAACACGAAGAGCTAACACTTTATTGGAGACTGGTGTTGCCCGAAACACCAGTGGTGGCGGAGCAAAAAAACACCGACCTCCTGGGGTGCCAGGGAGAACACTTCATTCTCGAAAGGAATCCTGCGTGCCTCTCCCCATTGGGGGGCCACCCCCATGGTCCTGTGCACACGAACCTCAGGGCTTCTTCGTGAAGAAGACAATATGCCAGTCTGAGCTCTTTTGAGGCGGATTGTGAAGCGCAGGCACGACGCACCCCAATCTTTACGAGGGGGTGCCCGACTCAAAAACACTCTCCTTGTGTGTTTCACGCCTTGCAAGCGTCAGACCCGGTCGAGACTGGGTGGCCGACAGTCCCGACTCTTGAGCACGGCGGGGAAGGAATTTCCGAGGGCTTGTTCATATAACTTTGCCTCATGAACCTAGTGGCGAATGAGTTAACGACATCGCCAAACAGGCCAGAAATAGGGGCATCAAGGAGGAATGCGCGATCCTATGCTTGATGCTGCTGAGATTCAGCCATAAGTCTGTGGCCCGGCGTAATTCCGGAACGCCCTATCTTGAAGAGCCCCGCCAGTACTCAAGTCTCTCAGCAGGTCAGCCTGGTAGACCTGCAAAACCGTCATGGTGTGCAATGGAGCACCAACCAGACCTGCTGCCTGAAAAGCTTTTCCCTCCAGGGAAGATAAAAGTCTACACAGCTTAAAAGGAAGTATTAGCTTTTCTATGTCCCAGGAGAGAGATAGCCTGGAAGCGTCTCTTCTATCTGGGCGTCATCATATAGCCCTGCGCTTCCACCTCAACTATATTTAAACAAATAAATAAAGTAGATGGCAGAAAAACACAGGATAGATACAGCTTACTCCATGAAAGGGTTAACTCATATGGAGATTGCTAAGAAAAAGGGAGAGAGCGTTGTTGAGGCTCCGCCCCCCCCGGCCACCCGACAGAAACTGCCGTCTAATGTTTTTTTTTTTTTTTTTTTTTTAGTGCTTGGGTGCTATTTCCATCTCCGGGGAGCGAGAGAGGATGTTTATCCTTGCCCATTCACAAGAAGCGCAGCGGAAGACAGAGGGATTTCCCGATCCAACGAGGAAGTGAGAGATAGGAGTTTTAAATCCGTCTCTCACAGCTCTGCTGGATACACGCGTTTTAAGCCCCAGAAATGCGCCGCGGACCGGTGCTTCTCAAGGAATGCGGGGCGCGTGCGAGCACTTTATTCGAAGCAGTAAAGTGTAGAGATCGCCCTCCGATATGTATTTATCAGACACGGAGGGATATCTCAATTAAAACTCTGCCATATCGGTGAGTTAAACACTTTCTTATTTTGCTGGTTTAAACACACACGCATACACATCAAGGTCAGTCAAGACAAAAGATCTGAGGAATGTTTCCGGTTCACTCCTATTTATAACCTGCAGGTGCGTCTCATCAGATGACGTCACCCGACCGAGGTTATATAAGCCAAAATTTGGCGTGTTTGATACACACATGATTCACAACCGGCAACATGACAAGATGTTTCCCATAGCGTTTTCACGCAGCATCGAGTGTAGCCTTTGAAAGGGAACTGTAAGTCTTGTAAGTTTCTGTTTATACATACTGTATAGTTAAACTCACAGTGGGAATCCTGTCCATTATCACCGTTCCTGCAATGCCTCTTGTCCAATCAGATTTCTCACTCAGAACTAACTTTTGTACATTATAAGTAACAATAGTTAACTGTTGTTGTGCTTGTGTATGTATGTATGTATAAAGGAATGGCCACTAATAAAGTATTGTCAGGTGATTCAGAGCTTTTCCTTACTACAGATGGGAAGCACATAAAATAATGCTGATCCCACTTTGCAAACTTCTAATAGCAGGTTCATGATCTGGGGTTGCTTAATTTTGTAAGATCTAGGCTCATCAACTTATGTGGCAATAAAATAAAGTCAGCTGAATACCTGAATGTATGATATTTTTCTTTTCTGATAGCATGAGAATATTTCAGGACACTTAATATAAGTCCCTTTACATGACTATGAAATGTGGTGGAAATATTTTTATAACTTTTTTGATAATTGCTTAAATCAATTTAATTCAATTACATTTAATTCAGTTTTATTTATGTAATGCTTTTAACAATGGTCATCAATGCAAAGCATCTTTACAGAATCAAAAACATGTGAAAATAAGTTTAAAAAATGAGAAAAAATATTTCTACATCATAATTATCAGATTGTCCAAGATGAGCAAGCTGAGGAAGACAGTGGGAAGGTAAAACTCTCTAAAATGGCAATACATTAATAGAAAACCCTGATAGAAACCAGACTCAACAGGGAACCCATCCTCATTTGGATCAAAGGGTTTAACACCTGGTGGCTTGGACCTCGAGGGTCTGAAATAGATTCCCACCTGAGGTCTGTGTGCATTCTCCCTGTGCTTGGTGGGTTTCCTCCAGGTAGTCCAAAGACATGGAAATCAGGCTGACTGGCATCCCCAAAATGTCTAAATGTAGTGTGAGAATAAGTATGTGTGTGCCTTGTGATGGATTGGCATCCATTTCAGAGTAGACCCTGCCTTTTTTTCCCCCCAAGTCCCCTGGGAAAGGCTTCAGGTCCCCTGCGACCATGTATACAGAATAAAGCGATATAGATAATTAGTGAGTGAGTGATTATAGACACAATAATTAAATGTTCATTCATGTAAACAGTATCATGATAAAGATCACTTGGAGTTAAAAATTTTCATCATCAGCAAAATCTATAGAGCATACATATGTTTTAAAAATAGAAAATTGCTTTAGGAAATATAACATGTCTGAAAATTCAAGGAGAACAGCAAATTTTAAAGTACTTAAATGTGACAGAGATCACTTTCCCTCCATTCTTTGTTCTAGTGTAAATGGAAACTATCGCTTTTAGCTAATATCTGATTTTATGCATTGCACTGTTACCACATGATTGGCTGATACGATAATAACATGAATGAGCAGTTTTACCGGTGTTCCTAATAAACTCCAGCAGCTAACAGCTAATTTACCCAACATAACATACTGTATCACTGCCAATATGCTGGATTTGTTGCAACTGGCAGTTAAATTCTGGCTTTTCTGCTTATTTTCTGCAGAGACCAGGGAGAACAGGGACCACAACTTGTTACCACTTACCTATTCATCAAATCTCTACATGCAGTTTACACACACCCACATAGAGAGAGAGAAAGATAAAGAGAGAGAGAGAGAGTTTTTTTTGCAGAAGCAGTTTATTGATTAATTGCCAAAACTATAAAATAATAATTTATAACCTATTACCTATCCTAAGCAGTTGACTGAGGAATTGAAAATGAAGCTCTGGACTAATGCTTACAAAACAGAGAAAAGCTATTAAATCATAACACTTTCAGCTGACAATTTCAACTGCTGTATTGAACATCATTAGTAAATAACAGAAGACCAAGAGAACTTTGAGATAAAAACCGTCTGTATGCCAGAAAAGCAAAGCATACCTTCATATAATGCAAATGCCCAAACTGGATGCAGTGCCGGTCCCAAGGCCCAGATAAATTAGAGGTAAAACCTCTGCCATGCTTGTGGCGACCCCTTGCCAGGAGCGTCCAAAACACCAACAACATCTACATACAGTAAATAAGCCTTATGACATTATGGATTCAAATAAACACAAAGCTAGGTTTTCTATATTCACTAAATACTCCCTCCCTGTGATATGAGTCTAGGATGCATCATATTATTAAAATAATGCTGGCCCCCCCCATAGTGGGGACCTGGGGCACACTCCTGATTGGACTGCCCAGAGGGTAGTGGTGTATCCCACTGTTTTGAGAAGAAATATGTTTCAAACATTTTTGGAACCTGGTCTAAATGAAAACAAATAATCAAAATCAAAAAAATAAAACAACAACAACAAAAAAAAAAAAACAGATCAGCTGATCTGCTGAGGGTTTTGGAAAACCCCAGAGTATAAACCTGGGCCCGGTTTCACAAAAGCTTCTTATCGCTAAGTAGTTTTTAAGTTGCACCTTAACCTCTCTCTTAACATTATGGCGTGATTCCCAAAATGTTTGTACTCTAAGTATATCTTAGGTAAGTCACATGTTTGTAAGGTTGGTCTGGACCAACCATAACTTACTCTTAGTCTTGTTTCAGCTCAAGACGCTAGTCGTCGCCACTGTGCAGCAGTCTTTCGAAAATAAGCGGTGTATGCAAGCACTTTACGGCAAGTTATCAATGCATTATTGATGGAATATACTGTAGGCCTGTTTAAGAATTTTATTTTATTTGATATCAGGACTAATAGAGTGACTTTTAATTAGCCTATTTCATAAAGTGATTAATGCATTAAAATTGGCAATCACTTTTAATATTGAACAAGTGGCAAACAATTTGGCTCTAAGTGGCAAAGATCGTATAAATGGGTAATCATGGTGGCGTCCAGAAAACAACAGATATTGCAGCGATACAGCATGTTGTTGTGCTAAACCGAAGACGCCGCCGTCCGCGGAGCCGTGTGGTTCATGTAAATTTTTTCATTAGGCAAAACTTCAGCCCTTTTCATATTTTGCCTGAGGTGGCTATTTAAAAAAAGTTTTGCCGTCCAAGGCAACAGATTATGGAGCTTCTTAACCTGATCAGACCTGCGCTTGCCAGGCCAACCTGTCAAACTTACGCTCTAAGTCCCAATGTTTATATGCTTGCAGCGCTAAGATTTTATGCTACCGGGAGCTGTGTGGACATTATGAAGGTGTGAATGTATGTTCTTGCTTTGATCAACGCCCTTCTGCGCCATGCTGGGGATTGGATCCAACTGCCAGCAACACGCCAGGAGATCCAGAAGGTACACCAGGGCTGCCATGCAATTGCTGGCATTCCTAGAGTCCTAGGCTTAGTGGATGGAACACTAATCCCACAGGGGTCTAATCAATGACCTAGTGGCGAAATGGCCTGGGGTTAGTACTTGAAAGGTACAGTTGATCATGAACTATGTTACAAGAAAAGTGATGAAAAACTTAAAGCTAAACCTGTGTGCACTAGTTCAAGTGCTGCTTTGCCTCGTGTATCAGGTTCTCTGTTTCTACTCTAAACAAACTTACCATGTGTGCAAATTTCACAGTTTAGGTTAGATTTGTCAATCTTTTTCTTAATTTTCATTCCTTTAACCACATTTTGCAATTTGGAAACATCATTATAATTGCAGTGACCAAAAATTTCATGCCAGGTTTGAATATCATACCATCCCCTACAACTATCGCCGTCTTCGTTTAAAGTGTTTAGATAATACAGTCTATTATACTCTTGTATGCAGAACTTAGTACCATCCTTATGAATGAGTTTGTCTTGTCCTTATTAAAAGTTGATCGAAGCTTCGTTTGTTGTTGCTGTTTTAACAGAAAAAATGTTCTGTGGATACGACAGGATATAGAGCGTCGTCCTCACGTGATGTCCTGCACTGTCAATCAAGTACACCTCCGCGTCACCTCTTCTCAGCGCTACTCCGCTCGCTCAGATCCCTTCTGCCAGCTCAATATAGTGTTTTTCTGCAGAATTTGTCGTTGAACTGTTTAAATTTTTTAATATCCGTAATAATATGCGATGTCCACCTGTATCGACCATCAGTCCTTTCTAATGTATTTTGGATTTGAAGTCACTTGCTTTAAAGACAAAGTTGTGTTTGTCATTGCCTTCTATATCAGTCACCTGTTTAACATTGTCTCTCTTTTTACATCTGCAATTTTCATCTCTGTGCGTCGAACTTTTGCAGTTGTAGCAGGTAATGTCTGAACATGTAGGCCGTTTTCTACCCCTCCGGTCTGAAGTCGTGGCACTCACTCTTATCACGTTATCTTTACCAGTGCTGTTGTGGAAGTTTTCAGTGCTTTTAAAGTTTCTTAACTTGATTTTGAACTCTGCAAACGTTATGTCTACTACACTTTGTGTGATATGTACAGCGAACGGTTTAAACAAGTCCGGCAGACCTGTCAAAATCATTGCATTTAAAAGTCCATCACTAAGCGTCTCTTCGGCATTTCTTAGTGCCGTAATTGGGGTTTCTGCTTAAATAATATAAATCAGTTACACCTCATTTGCCGTTTTTTGCAGGGAGGTTAACTCTGTGTACAGGCTAATTATTCACGGTTTTTCTTTCCCCGCATAGTAAGCTCTCAAAATCCGTAGAGCTTTCCTACCGTCATCTGCAGCATCTCTCATGGCAAGAGACAAACTTTTGTCATCTAGGTACTGTACAAGTTCAGCATATGCCTTCTCGTTTTTGCTGGCAGCATCTTCATCTTCATCATCACGTGCAAGGGGGCTCTGATAATACTGTCTTTCTGTCCTAGTAAACGCATCTGACCTAGAAATTTAGTTTTCCAAAGTTCATAGTTCTTTTCGTCTCTGTCGAAATGCAATCTGTTCCATCGGTTACCAGCTTCTCTCCTGGGCCCATAAACTGTTGACGCAGCTATTCTTGCGTATGATAACCAGTAATTTATATTAAATTATACGGAGGAAAAAGCATGCACACTATTCAGTATTCCACTGAACCAGAACCAGAACAACCTTTTTATTTGCATATGACCTTTTTAAGAAGAGACTGGTTACATATCACATGAGCATTGTGAGAGCACACCTAATACAAACGTTAAAGGGGTCATACAGGCCTACATGCACTTTTTTAAGCTGTTTGGACTGAAATGTGTGTTAGGAGAGTGTGCACACAACCACTCTACAATGATAAAGAGCTGCCCAGTGATTTTCTTTTCATTTATTAAAATAACATGCCCCTTCTGAAATCAGGCCAATCTCAAATGCCTGTCGATGTGACGCCACACCAACAGAGGCCGCTCCTACTAAAGTTGATTTACACCGGTGTTTTAGCAAAGACCCGCCCCGAGTAAGAAGAAGCTGTCGGCCATTGTTTTTCGCCGCTGGAGCAAAATGTCGCCAAAGCGAGTGTGGTGTACAGTTGTTGGGTGTAATAGCGAACACAGCAGTCGTCAATTACTACCAACATCTGAGCCGCTGAGGACGCAGTGGCTGAATTTTGTTTTTGAAACTAACGTCCCCGCCGATTTACCTAAATGCGTTCATGTTTGCGCTTATCATTTTTCACCAGACGCGGGTCAATATAAAGCATGTTTTGCTAGGAAGCAGCTTCTAAAAAATGGATCTGTACTAACTTCGTGTTCCTGTTTCATCTTCACCAGACTTGGTGAGTGTGATTTTTTTTTTTCTATGAATCTTTGCAGATCGCATTTTCTAATAATCATGATGAATGTGGAGTGTAAGTTAACTTACACTCTTATAAAACATGGTTATGTCATCTTCTCTATAATTCCTAATCGCACGTTTATAATAAACAATGCATTAAGGTGATTGTCTAGTTGCAAACTGTGTACATAGTCGGAAAACTATATTATGCTTACTTTTGTAACGTTAGATGGTTTATAACGATGTCTCAAAGATTAAGAAGTCATGTAAACACATCAGTAAACACATCACGTTCGTATCTCTCTCAGTAAGCTTTTCCGCTTTTGTTGTTATTGCTCGCGGCAGTGTAACAGCTCGTTAATTCATGCCCATGCAGTAATGAGAAAGACAAATAAAGTTGATGCATGTCCATTCTTTTAATTTCTGCGTTGTCAGGCGATATTACAAACTTTCGCATAGGTTCCGTACTTAAATCAAACCAAAAACTACCTAAGAAAACAGGCTCAGGCTCTATATTCCAGCGTTTTCCAGTTTGGACTGCATTACCCACAAAGCATTGCCCGCACTGCGTTGTGGGCAATGCTTTGTGGGTAATGCAGTCCAAAGCATTGCCCGCACGACTACACTCCCGTGGCTATACCCCCTGTGTGTTGTGAAGACACGCCCCACAGAACTGGGGGGCGGGCTCAGCAGAGATCATAAGCATTTAAAGGAACATGTACTGAAACAGGTTGCTGAAAACAGAGCTAGTTTTTACCAGGTAAAAGTAGTGTTTTTTTTACACAACCATTGAGAATTTTTTATTTAATATATTACAAACTTTTCATTAGGACCCTTAAGAATCATATTAACATTTAAAAATGGGGCTGGATGACCCCTTTAACAATAGGCCTACACATTAGAATATCTCTTTTAAAAGTTAACTTTATGTCCAAGCTAAAATGTCGTATTGCTGATTAATCTTGATTTATCGAATGGGTAGTGAACTCAGGTCACAACATTGGTAGACAGCTTCTCTCACCACTGCTCTGCCTCAAGCACAGCAAACCTATTTCAAACACTCACGATCTCCATCTCAGACTAATGTCAGTACTCTGCTACCACAAACGAGTTTTTAAAAATAAACATGCACCTAGATTACTCTTACTCACTCATCTTCTATACCGCTTTATCCTGTATTCAGGGTCGCGGGGACCTGGAGCCTATCCCAGGAGGCTTAGGGCACAAGGCAGGGTACACCCTGGACAGGGTGCCAATCCATCACAGGGCACACACACATACACACCCATTCACACACTACGGGCAATTTGGGAACATCAATTAACCTTACCTACATGTCTTTGGAATATGGGAGAAAACCAGGGTACCCGGAGAAAACCCACTACGCACAGGGAGAACATGCAAACTCCATGCACACAGAGACGGGAATCGAGCCTGGCCGGGAGGTGCATACAGTATATTGGTATGAATATATCGGTAGAAGGATGCTGAGGTTTGAACTGCCAGGCAGGAGGTCTAGAGGAAGACCAAAGAGGAGATTTATGGATGCAGTAAGAGGACATGAAGTTAGTTGGTGTGAGAGAAGAGGATGCAGAGGATAGGGTTAGATGGAGGCAAATAAATTCGCTGAAAAGACGAAAGACAAAAAGAAGAAGAAGAGGATAGATAAATAGATAGATAGACCAACCTTTTACATGTAGGTTTCCTATTGCAATAGGGAATCAGTTATTCTCCAGACTAGGACAAGGATGACAAATAATGTGTCTTTGTGCCACACGATTACTTATACTTAAGGAAGATACACACTTGAGACTGGGGAGTTTGGATCATCCTTGACACTATACTTGCGGCAAAAAAAAAAAAAAAACTTATGACATACAAATAATATTTACACGCACAGACCACACACACACCGTTGCTGGTGTGACTGTTGCTCAGCATCTATGAAAGAAACAAAAACAGGTCATCAGATTAGCAACTGTGAGGAAATGAACATCGGAATATGAACCACGAAAAACTGGCTCACCTTCAGATGGCAGCAAGATTGGTACAGAGATTGTAGGCCTGTTGAACTTCACCTCTGCCAGGTTGTTCAGCCAGCTCCAGCTTTGCCCTGTTCAGTTTCAGTGATTGGCGAGCAAGGTTGTTTGCTTTAGTTAGCTGACGCTGAATGTCATGCAATACCACCAACTTTTCTCTTTCTCGCTACAACAGCATGGTGACAATTTGCGTGTTGTGCTGTAGCAATGTCGTTCTGATAAGGACGCGCATTTTGGAGGTGTTGGAGTAGTGTAGTTTTCAGGCTTGGTGCTACAGTACCACCTTCTGTGTAACCGGGGAGCATGGTGTACTGAAAGGTGACGATGGTCTGGCCTGCATCACCTCTTCTTACATCAATTCCACCAGGGATTCCATGAGAGGCTGATTCTCCCGTTACTGCCAGTGCCTTCTCCTTCAGTGGTGTTAGTGGTCTCAAGAAATCATGCCATTTTTTTCACACATCCTGCCAGTCTCTGGGTGCACCTGAACTGGAGGCAGCCATCTTTCTCGCAATGTCACTCCAGATTTCTTTTTTACTGCTGTTACACACATTGTTTCAGAAGTTGGCAAAGCGTGTTGTCTTGTGGATGTACACCTCGTCCAGCAAAATTACAACTTCTTCTGATGAGAAGCCTGGTGCCCGTTTTGCCGTTGCCTCTTCTCTGCCTTCTTCCCCATCCTATCTCTCTCTCTGTTTAGTGTAGGTAGGTTGCTTTATTGAAGGTTTCAACCAATGGCATTGCACATAAGTAACCGCAGCTGTTGTCAATCAACTATGATTGTATACCCAGTTCGTTTCACCGCCACTACAGGTTACATGAAAATATTAGCGACAGTTTGGTGATTTACAGTAATTTATATATTTATCTATTATGACATGCTTTTGATAAGTTAACATAGACTCTAAGATATATTAAGAGTCTTCTTAGTGCGCTTAGAGTGTGCGTTATCTGGAAACTGGGCCCAGGTTCTTATGATCAGTCCAGATGATTCCTCCAGGCAGTGTCTCAATTTCTCTAGAGCTAATTATATGGAGTAATTATAAGAGTTCATAAGCTCCAATGTCATAGTTCTTCCCTGATACCCAAATCTGATTCATACACATTTTTTACATTTCATACAAATTACCATTTTTTTATTGTATTAAGCTGCTTTGTGACTATGACAATTTTATTACAAATAAAATTAAAGGGTTAAGCAGTGGGAGAAGTACTGGGCCTATGTCCAAGCAAGTGTCACTGATTACAAACAATCCAGAGAGGTGGTGTTTAGCCCTTTGGATCATCACAGGTTACCCTTCTTTGGAAGACTCCCAACTTTTGGCTTTGAATGAGGACAGTAAGAATGTCAGTGACTGGCTTGCCCACAGTCCAACTTCATACCTCATGCCTACTTGAATCCATGTATGAAAGGATGTAAAAGAGTATGGGGAGTCAAATGCACGGTTAAAATGGATAGTAAACAGTTCATTGAGTGGCAAGGAAGTTTGCTTCTTAGCAGGATTCAAACCCTCAGTGCTAAGAACTGTCCCTTAGAAGTCTTGACACATTAAGACCCTGCTGCCCCCCACACCGGACCCACTGCAATTTGCGTACCATCCTAACCTGATCGGTAAGCTGAGCCTGTTGAGCCTGAACACCTCCCTCTGTAACTGGATCCTGGACTTACTAAACGAAAGGCCTCAGTCAGTAAGGATCAGGTACTGCACCTCAGACACCACCACACTGAGCACTGGGGCCCCGCAAGGCTGTGTGCTCAGCCCCCTGTTGTTCACACTGCTGACTCACGACTGTGTAGCGACACACAGTTCGAATCACATTATCAAGTTCGCTGATGACATGACCGTGGTGGGTCTCATTAGCCAGAACAACCAGTCAGCGTACAGAAAGGAAGTGTAGAGGCTAACGGACTGATGTAAAGACAACAACCTGTCTCTGAATGTTGACAAGACAAAGGAGATGGTTGTTGACTTTAGGAGGACACAAAGTGACCATTCTCAGCTGAGCATTACCGGCTCCTCTGTGAAAATCATCGAAAGCACCAAATTCCCTAAAATTGGTCCCTCAACACCAGCTCCCTGCACAAGAAAGCCCAACAACATCTCTTCTTTCTAAGCAGACTGAGAAAGGCCCAGCTTCCACCACCGCTCCTGAACACCTTCTACATAGAGGGACTATCAAGAGCATCCTGAGCAGCTGCATCACTGTCTGGTTTGGGAATTGTGCCATATCGGACCCCAAGACCCTTCAGCGGATAGTGAGGACGGCAGAGAAGATCATCAGGGTCTCTCTTCTCACTGTTGGAGACATCTACTCCACACGCTGCATCAGCAAAGCCACCAGCATTGTGGCTAATCAGACACACCCCTCTCACATACAGTACACTTCACACTCCTGCAAACACAAGCGCAAACACACTGATTTACACTACCAAACTATCGTACACACCAACCTGTAAATGCTCTTTTGCACAATATTCTTTACTGGATTACCTAACACTAACTTCTAAATTCTTGCTGCTACATTAAAGAACGTTTACTGTTTCCACTATATAAACTCCAAAACCACAGAGTATTATGTTATGTCATGTTTGTCGCACTGTCACTTTGTTGCTCTTGTTTGCACATTTGCACATGCACTTTATGTTGTCTGTAAAAAAAAATGTAGAAAGTCTTCCTCTCTGGGTTAGCTAGTTAGATTGTAGCGCAGCCACATAAAGGGGCATTTTTAACTGCAGGGAAAGGGTTACGGAGCTAATGCGGCTCACCTGCACACTGAAATAGACCCTATATGGTTTTACTTGTCCCCATAGCCAGGGTTGGTCACAGGGTAAGCTCTCGCAAGCATGCGCGATCGCAACGCGAGGGAACCCGGAAGCGGCGTCGGGTCACATGTGCCGGTATAAAGCCGGAACCGGCAAGCGGCCCGACACGGAGAGATGAAGACAGCGCGCTGCAGGTGGAATAGAGAGAGAGCGATTGGTTGTTGTTTACCGTGGATTACTTTCCTTGGACTCACATCAATACCCATCTCATTCCGTTTTCTCGTGCTCCCGGATTTACCATCATTTACCGGTGAGACCGAGCCATCTCTCCCGTACACCATTTCACACACAACAATATCATTGACTCTGGACTATCTCACACACACACACACACACACACGCATACACTCCACACCTTTGTTTATATTTGTATATATTTTGTATATATTGGTTTTTGGTGCACCTGGTTTATTTATTTATTGGTTTGTTTTGTACAATACACTTTGGTCTGGTTGGGTAATTGTTTTGTGTCACGTCCTATATTGTCCCGCCTTGGTTGCGCAATACCGGAAGTGCAGTTTACAAGCCCATATTTAGATTCTCGACCCCGTAGCATAGTAACTAGTGATTTTAATAAATCCAAGTGTTACATAGTGGTGGCCCGTACGGGGAATCGGTAATTTTGGGTATTTTCCGGTTTTGTGTGTCGTGGCTGAACAAAATGGACGCTAATAATGCTAATACTAGTGGTAGCCAAGCCGACTTTGCTGTTGGTAGTTATGTGCTGGATGATGTGGATGAGGCATTTTTAACACGCCGTAACCCTACAGTTGAAATAGCTTCATTGATTAGTTCTCTATATATATCTGATAGACCTGATGATGACAATGATGATAATGTTACTCATGTTACTGATATTGAGGTGGTGCACACACTACAAAATGAACTAAATCAATGCAAGGTGGATATGGTGGCGCTTACAGATAAAGTGAGCTCAGTAGAGCGGGATTTTAGACAATCCTTAGACAGCAGTGTCAATCGGGAAATCAGTCTTCGTGACGCAGTGGACGCGAGCTTGGAAGGGCTGACGCGCTACTGCCAGGAGGCTCTCGAGAAAATGGAGAGAGCCATCGTTGACTGTTTTCTACGACGTGACGTCATCTGGGAAAACCAGATAAAGAGCCTGCGTCTCACTCGTATGCCCACCAGCCACAGGTTACAGGCCTGCTCCCCTGCACAACAATATCAGGATCAACATTCCCCCAGCACTTCAGTCACTACAGCTACGGCCAAGGTAAAGCACCCTAGCAGTCCTGATATCTACGACATTCCTCCTTGTGTTCAACCACTCTCTTCTGCTCAGTCCACCTCCTCAGTCTCACCCCCTTCTGCTTCTCTTTATGCTCGACCATCCATATGCGTGGAGTTTCCTGCTTTTGGCAACGCGTCAGAGACAGCTGATGTGTTTAACTTTCTTGAGCAAGCCGAGAATTATCTGGATATCAGACCACTGACCAGCCCAGAGCTGCTAGGAACCCTCGGCTCGGTTCTACGAGGACCTGCTCTGAGTTGGTGGGAGGCGGAGAAAGGCAAGGTGAAGGATTGGAAGTCTTTTAAACAGGCATTCATGGCGGCGTTTTTACCTGAGGACTACCTCACGGAAGTTGAAGTCAACTTAAGGTCTCGGGTACAGCAGCCGGGAGAACGCCTGAGGGACTTTGCCTATGACTACCGTGCCCTCTGTCTAAAGTGGAAGCCGGATATCTCAGAGGAAGAACTAGTGGGGCGAATCCTGCTGAACATCAACCCAAAAGTGTCCGGATGTCTAAGAGGAACGGTGAACACGGTGGAACAGCTGGTGAAGAGAGGTTCCAGGGTAGAGAAAGACTGCGAGGACTGTTTAAATTTAGGTCCAGATACCATTTCCCAAGAGCCCCCATCACCAAAAAGCGATGACGAACCATGTCTAGCCATCACGAACACTAAAGCTTCCGCCGACCTACCCAGCGACCTGAGTGAGATGATCCAAGCCCAACAGGAGGACCCTACTATCTTAAAGCTGCTTTCTACGGACCATCCAAGAAGCACACTAGATCCGAGGGTCTCCTTCGAGTATCATCAAGGGGCATTATATCGCCGGGTACCAGTGAAACGCGGAGAGAAGTTCCAACTGGTGGTTCCCCAGGTATTAATTAAAACCTTTCTTCATTTTTACCACGATAATCCCAGGGGAGGACACCAGGGGCAACTAAAAACTCTGCTGAGGTTGCTAGATGTGGCATGGTGGCCGACGGTGAGAAAGGACCTCTGGCACTACATGAGAACTTGCAGCGTTTGTCAGCGACACGGAACAGACAACCCTAAGCCTAGCCGACCACTAGCAAGGCTCACCAATACCCCGTCAACACCCATTCTTACAAACTACTCATCACTGGACAGACACAGATTCAGCACGGAGGAAGTGAAACACAGAGTACAACATCCGAAAGCCCAACAAGCCAGATATCAGAATACCCGGAGGAAAGAAGCGCACTTTCACCCGGGAGAACTGGTTGGGTTTAGAACTCACTCACTCTCCTCCCCAGCAAAGAGATTTTCTGCACAGCTAGCGCCCAAGTGGGAGGGACCAGCGGAATTAAAGAAAAGAAAACGACCAATTAACTACACAGGGTCTTGGGGCAATCCACAAAAAACTAATTTATTAAATGTGGTGAATCTGAAGCGCTTTTACGGACATTCTCCTCAGACGCCGGAGGCTTGGGGGGGGGGGTCTATGTAGCGCAGCCACATAAAGGGGCATTTTTAACTGCAGGGAAAGGGTTACGGAGCTAATGCGGCTCACCTGCACACTGAAATAGACCCTATATGGTTTTACTTGTCCCCATAGCCAGGGTTGGTCACAGGGTAAGCTCTCGCGAGCATGCGCGATCGCAACGCGAGGGAACCCGGAAGCGGCGTCGGGTCACGTGTGCCGGTATAAAGCCGGAACCGGCAAGCGGCCCGACACGGAGAGATGAAGACAGCGCGCTGCAGGTGGAATAGAGAGAGAGCGATTGGTTGTTGTTTACCGTGGATTACTTTCCTTGGACTCACATCAATACCCATCTCATTCCGTTTTCTCGTGCTCCCGGATTTACCATCATTTACCGGTGAGACCGAGACATCTCTCCCGTACACCATTTCACACACAACAATATCATTGACTCTGGACTATCTCACACACACACACACACACACGCATACACTCCACACCTTTGTTTATATTTGTATATATTTTGTATATATTGGTTTTTGGTGCACCTGGTTTATTTATTTATTGGTTTGTTTTGTACAATACACTTTGGTCTGGTTGGGTAATTGTTTTGTGTCGCGTCCTATATTGTCCCGCCTTGGTTGCGCAATACCGGAAGTGCAGTTTACAAGCCCATATTTTGATTCTCGACCCCGTAGCATAGTAACTAGTGATTTTAATAAAGATTTTGTTAATTTATGTTGTTAGGTCAATCTGTCTTGCCTCCGCTAGCCAGCTAACTAGGCCTCTTAGATAGCTAGTTTAGTTTTTCTGTTAATTTATGTTGTAAATTTATATTGCATGTAGCACCTTGGTCCTGGAGGAACATTGTTTTGTTTCACTGTACTAACTGTATATGGTTGAAGTGACAATAAAGCCTACTTGAACTTGAAAAGAGTGTGCAAACTGTGACCCAAACAAAACTCAAATCTTCCACAGCAATTAGGGAAACAGCAACTAAAAATGGCCTCTCATTATATTTGAATTTTGTTTCTCTTTCAACACTTCTCTCCATTTACTTTTCTCTCTTTTTCACTGTTCAATTTTTACTTTTTTCTTTTAGCACACTGTGGATGCCATGAAACCAATATCCACACTCTAAATTAGGTTTTTGGGAGACTTTTAAAAAGTGATGAGTACAGCACGTTTAACCTGATTGTTTGCATGGCAGCGTTGGATAGCAGCTGGGATTGCTGTTGCCCGTGGATCTGCCTTAATAGATATCCTTGGCATTATACTTTGGCCACAATTGCCAATGTTATGTTTGTTAAAAATGAGGAACGTTATTTGATTAAAAGAACATTTTTCATCAATTAATTTAAAGCACTGAGGTAAACATATTATTATAGCCATTGTGTGGCAGCTAATGGTGCCAAAACATTGAAAAGTTAGAAGGAAGTAGACAAAAATGCACCAAGAATGACCTACTTGTTACTGGGCATTACTATTTGCAAAAAATAATACATTGACAAGGCTGCCCAAACTTTTTCATACATTTTTATGATAACTTCAACTCCATTAAGCCAACAGTCATACAAACAAGTACCAAGTCACTTTTGACAATTCTGGTTTGTCCTTTGTGGAAATGTAGCAACTTCTATTGTGGTTGTTTGCAATAATCGGCCCTTTTAAGATTCTGATAACAGATAAAATGTGTAGCCATCCTATAACGTGTGTACCCTATATCATTTATGTGCCTCACTTTAGTTTAAAAATTATTTAGTTTTATTTAGTATTTAGTACATTTTTTGTTGTTAAAATTTAATTATTTAGAGCAAAATCTCTAATCTCTAATTTCTTTATATGGTGTGATTCAATAACCATTCTGTAAACCAATCGATGATCAAATTAGTTTAACCACACATTGTACAGTTTAACTGTACAATATTTCTTTAATAACAAATCAAAATTAAGGTGCAAATAAATACACTAGCTGTAACCGCAACTTTTTTTGTTGCATAGTTTGCATAATTGTATTGTTATTGCAAATCAAAACATACTTTAACTGATGAGTGCATTTTAAAACTGCAAACTCATATGCGCATATAAATAATGTACAGCGCCATCTGTTAAATTTTGAAATGAACCTATGATTTTTTCAAGGTTCATTTTTTATGATAATGTTTCATTGAAATTTCAAATTATCATACCCCACGGCAAACACCTACCCATCAAAGGTCTATAAGAGGTCTAAAAAAGGTTGTATGTGACATTCTGGGGTTTTCTGAGGTTAAGAAAACCTCTGAGTTCTATTGGTTCAAAAATGTATTGAAAAGAAGCCTTATTCTCAACAAGCTGTTCACAAGTGGGTTAGGCAGTACAAGTCTCTCATCCATGACTGCAAATCTCAGAAATGTCTACACACATCTGCAATTGTGATGAACCTGGAATGCAAGTACATGCTGCTCCATGTGGGTAGCAAGTGAAGTTGGTAATCGTTGTGTTGCAATTACTACTGAGGAGAAAGGAGGGACAGAAAAAGTCTTCACTTATTTAAATGCTGCGAGAGCATGTATTTAACAGTGTTAATCTTCAAGGGCAAACATCTGAGAGGTGATCAGCTGTAGAGTTGCCCAGTCAATGTTGTTGTCAGGCTTTAAAATAATGGCTGAATTAACAAGGAGCAGTTCGTGGAGTGAATTAAGACTTATATAAAGAAGCTCCCAAAAGATTACCTCTGGCCTCACACTCTCCTTCTTGACTGCTAAATTATGGCACAAATTATAAAAAAGGAAAAAGATGCATGCAATGTGCAATCTGCTGCCTATAACACACGAGTTGCAATCAGCTGACAAAGCACTATTAAAGAGCCTTAACTGCTATGAAGGACACAATTGAACCAGAAGTACAACAGGACTAAAGCTACCGAAATCGGAATATTTCAAATTCTTCAGCATGGCATGGTGCAAGACAGCTACCACAGAAAATTCTTAGAAAGAGATCAACCTCCAAACCATATCCAGCTGGTCTTGGTCAATGTATTTTTGTAACTGATATGGCCACAAAAATAAATATTAGCACATTGCAGGAAGAGTTTCAGGTAATGACCACCTTCCAGTGATTTACCCCAGCTGATGAATACATTTTTCACCTTGAGTGTGTTGAGCAGCCACTAACCTCAGGGAAAACTATTATAGTATAAGGATTTGGCAGCCAATGACTTCAACCGCTCAGAAATTTTGCGATGCCCTTAGCACTCAATCTGTGCCCTCATGCCTATGACTGCACCATAGTCTACTGATATTCAGTACAACCGCACTTTCTTTTATGTGATATTTTTTTATTTTATTTTGAAAACATCAAATAGCAACAGCAAGCATGTACACATTAACAAACTCCTTCCCCATCCCAAAGAATGTTAATCATTTGAACAGAAATGTAGGACATACAGAATATAGGATAGAATATGCAACATTGTCAACTTTTTATTTCCTATTTCAAAATTGAGAATACATACCTTGGTGTGTAATAGTAAAGCCTAGAATGTAAAAAATAATATAATAATATTCCATAATATAAAATAAATCCAATCTATGACTTAAATAGGGTATGCATACACAGATTGACCTGATTACCCTAGACCACTCACTCCCCTTCATAGATACATCTTTATCCTATACTGTACAGGGTCGCAGGGGGCCTAATCTGGACAGTGGGAGGAAACCAGACTACCCTATGGAAAAAAATATTTACTTCACAATGTATGACTCATTGGCAACGGTTTATATAAGGCCTTGCACACAATTCAACTATGCTTTACTAAGTGTAAAACTACGCTTCACTGTTCTACCCTATTTTAAATAATTAAAAAAAATAAAACTGGAATTAAGAACACAAGGAAAGGGGAGATACACAGTTTTGGTGTGATTTATAAATTTTTCATTGGTCAAATTAATTCAGTTCTGGTAAGAACACACAGCAGTGTAAGAGGTATATGCACTTTCCTTATATTACATTTTTCTTTTTATTTAGGAACCAAGATGGTTTTATAAGTAATGTAAGAAAACTGTAAATAATCACCTAACACCCTTTACCTTTTTTGCTGGGGTGATGTACAGTAAAATTAGAACTGGTCCAGAGAAATTGAGTGAGGGATGAATGAGTGAACTATGTATAGTACATACTGTATATCCCCAAGGGGCATTTTTTTTGTTTGCTCAAAATGTTTAAAACACATTTTACATGAAAAAGATTATCAACTTTAGCTATGAATTGTACTAATACAATGTACACAAACAAAGCAATATAAACAAGGTTTTAAATATCTTATCACTGGCACTGAATAAAAAATATATTTGGATTAAAAAAGAGTCTTTTGTCTAAAGTGGAAAAAGTCAAGTAGCATTTGACATTTGCTTATGCTGACTACATTTTCCACTAGCTAGAATGAAGATCAATTGTGAAACTGTAATATACAATCTCAGAAAAAAAGAACCTATAACTTTCTGTATGGCTGGGGGTGGTGTAAATGGTTTTTGTAAATGATTCATACTAAAGGTACAAACGGTATGGTTCAGGGTACCACTTAAGTAGCAAGGAAATGTATGTTTTATTAAACTTTTTTCAAAAAGTTATAAGGAAGGTGTACTGTATAAGGAAGACCTAGGGTTTTGGGTGGTCTTTGCAGGGAGAGCTTGGGTAGAGCTACCCAACACCCCACCTCACCCCACCCCCGCCGCAAACTTACATTATGTCATGCAATATATCTTATTACAGATGCATATTATAAAAATGGCATGAAGTGGAATTGATCAAAGCTTGGCAATGCCATAGTCAGTCTTTTCTTTTGATCAAAAGAAAAACTATTGATCATGGTTATCCGATATGCAGAGGACAGTTCTGCAATATGAATAAGATGCTCAGCAGGGTATAGCAGAATAAAAGTTATTCTCAAAAACTCATGAAATATTTTTAAGCCTGTACAATGATTCTCATTCACATTGGAAAACTAAACTGTATTAAATCTGAGCACCAACATCACTAATTTTAATTAGTGCAAATGTGTTTGTATTTTCCCCAGGATCACCATCATCCACTTTGAAACTGAGTTCTTCACAATTGTGGGTTGGAGTGTTTACTTTATTCTTATAATTAGTTGAATGTTCCATTAATTATTCTTTTAAATAATTTAACCCACTGGGGGTGGGAAGCTGAAGAATGATCAGGAGGGTATTTTCTAAACTGATTGTTTCTGCTATTGCAACCAGGAGATGGAGTGTGAACCTTACATAATATTAGACTACACTATAAACAAAAAACAAAGATAGATAGATAGATAGATAGATAGATAGATAGATAGATAGATAGATAGATAGATAGATAGATAACATACAATCACAGCCTATTCATTAGGTATGCCAGTGCTACTGCAAGGTTAACCCAAATATCTAATCCGCATCACATGGCATTAACTATATACATAAATGATTAAAAATAGTGACAGACAGCATTCAGTGCACTCGTTTTAATTGCATGGCAGTGTGATTTACAGAGATAGAAAAATCCTTTTTTTTAGTAATAAATATTTTATTGTATTAAATAATGTCCCAAATCATAAAATACATTTATTAGCCTTAGAGTAGGGTTTTTGTCATTTTGATTTAGAAGAAGTTACTTAAAATTAATAGTAACAAAAAAAGATTGATATTAAAAAGATGTTTTGGGTAATTACATTAAAACAATGTTTGTCTATATTAATGAATTTGAATAAATAGCCTAGTAGCTATAAAATTTTAAGGGGTTAAATAGAGAACCTACTGTCTTATTTATGTAGCTAAAACACTAAATTAAACTAGATAACATGATGATCAAAGTTTTAATATTTATATTTAACTGTAGATGGAAGGTTTTTTAAGTCACATGAAAACCTTTAATTGTCAAAGAATTAACAGATAAATGTTTGGCATTATTGGCTCCCACACAGTTTATTCCATTGTCCAGCCTCATAGGTGTGTTGTTTATATTGCTAATCAATGTAAGTTTAAAGTTATATGCTGTTTTCTGGTTACATTTCTCTGATTGTACCTGTAGATAAAAAAAAGTTTATACAGTAAACAGCATGTGTGATCAAAAAGACTCATTTGAGTACTGATTCTGAACAAGCCAAATATGTGTTAAACATCTATGGGGGCTGAGCCCCCCTTAACTGAAAATCCTAGAAACGCCCCTGAACACATGGTCAAGCAGATGAAGTTCGAAACGGGTGACAGAAAAGGAAGGAAAAGTGATTTAAATACCTTTGAGCGTGGCATGGCTGTTGATGCCAGATGGGCTGCTCTACATATTTCAAAAATTGCTGATCTACTGAGACATGCACAACCATGTCTAGGGTTTACACAGAATGGTCTGAAAAAGAGTACAGAAATCAATGATTGCCAGTTCTTTGGGCAAAAATCTTGTTACTGATTTTAGCTCGTATCAAGACAACAGTAACTCAGTAACTTAAATAATATCTTGTGTAAACTGCGGTTTGCCAAATAGCATCTCTGAATGCACAAATCACCTAATAGCTATTTTTTTATTCACAATTACACTCTAAAAGACATAGAGTTAAGTCTTTCTTAAAAACAACCAAACATGACACGAACATTCCTATAGAAGAGTACTTCCTCGATGTTGAACAATTTAAAAAAAAAAACAAGACTTTTCATAAGTGAACTCCATCACTCCATTTTACAAAAAATAAAATAAATTTAAAAGAAAATGCTTATGAAATTGAATGCGAATGTAATAAAGGAGACCCTCAA